>NW_026644935.1:0-55211 GCF_030020395.1 Manis pentadactyla | reverse complement strand
GAAATGATGAATAAGAAGAGAGACATGGTGACAGAGCAAGCCTTTGATACCATTAAAATCCTCCTTTCTACACTTACTAGTTTTAATCATCAGCAGTAACACATTCATTTCTATAAATACTAAACAGTGAGATAGGGAAAAAGTCGTTTATGGAAACACATACGCCAGCATAAAGCTAGTGTATTATAGGACTAAGCCTGCTTATTGCATAAATAATCGAGAGCTGGTATCTGTCCGGAAGAACTCAAAACGAATACACTGCTACTTGACCTTATATATTGTCCCAAGTAGAACGCCCAGCCACAGGGCAAGAATCCTAGCAAAATAAACCTGCTAAGAACCATTTTTGAAAATACTTTACACTTCTTTTTAGGGAGAGAATGCCTTCGGTGTGAAGGTTAAGAAAAATGATAAAATAACACTTTTTCCTTAAAAGAATCTTAAAGAAGAATGCAGCCTGTACCTCTCTGGGCACTTCTGTAGCGAGAGGCAGCAGTCGCGACTGCCCTTTATGCTGCGGCGCCAGGCTCGGAATCATGGCGAATGACCGCCTCCCACAGTCGTTGCCATGAATACAAGCTCTGCTCAAGCTCGCATCTCGGATGACAGTTACACCCGACAATGCAAGCGCCGTGCTCCTTACGAGGCATTTTGGATGTATTGTTTACTTCAATCCTCACAATCTTTACACCAAGGAAGGAGGGTTTTACTCTCCCTATATTCCCAGTGAGGGAGTCACACACCCAGTGAGCTTAATTCGTTTCCCGAGGTGTCCTGGCTTTAAGGAACGGAAGCGTGTGATGTGAACCCAGTGTTGTCTTTCGCTTTAATTGTGGTCTTAGCCTCTTCACGTACTTTACTCTGACTTAAAAGAAACTTTTACACTTGGTACTGTTCACACTATTCCGGCCAGAAATCTGAGTCAAGATGACGTTATGCAGGGTTATGGAAAAAGCCAGTGCATGTCCCCAGAGTCCACATGTCAAAAAAATTTTCCATACTAAATATTTTCCGTATTTCCCATCTTAAATATGAATTCTGAGAAGAGAACTTTTGCTAAGATGTCAAATGCATTCAGTAGGAACAGCAGTTGTACAAACTGCGTTTTTACACCCTAAAACACTAGGAAGGAATCGGGCAAAACCGTTTTATGCTCCCCTGCATGGGTCGCTTTTGATTAAATTTCACGGATTCAGTCAATTAAGCTTTTATTTTAACAGGTATAATTTTGACCGAGTTAAGATTTATTCATATAGGAAAATGTTCGTTTGTCAAAAAAGGAAAAGATTATTTTGCTTTCCAGAATTGACCTGACAAAGTCATTGTTTGCATTTTTGTTTTTCGCATTAAAAATATAATACTTTCTAACAGCGTTCCGTGTATTCTTATCTCTTCTGACTCCAGGATTTCATAGAATGAGAAAAGGATTGTTAGGGAAATCGGAAACTTAAATTAAAGGTTTAATTCCCTGAACAGTCGAAACAATCGTGAGTGAGGAAAAGAAAGAATATTTTCCTCTATAAAGGTTTCCTTAGAAAAAGGAAATACAATTTGTATCATTTGATCCCTAACCACTTTGTCTTTCGGAAATTATGCATAAAAAGATTTTGTTTCTTTTCTCTTAATTTCTAAGGCTTACAGAGTAAATGGTTTCAGAAAATAATCTTTCTTGCGATTTAAAAGTAAAAAAAGGGGGAAATGATGAATAAGAAGAGAGACATGGTGACAGAGCAAGCCTTTGATACCATTAAAATCCTCCTTTCTACACTTACTAGTTTTAATCATCAGCAGTAACACATTCATTTCTATAAATACTAAACAGTGAGATAGGGAAAAAGTCGTTTATGGAAACACATACGCCAGCATAAAGCTAGTGTATTATAGGACTAAGCCTGCTTATTGCATAAATAATCGAGAGCTGGTATCTGTCCGGAAGAACTCAAAACGAATACACTGCTACTTGACCTTATATATTGTCCCAAGTAGAACGCCCAGCCACAGGGCAAGAATCCTAGCAAAATAAACCTGCTAAGAACCATTTTTGAAAATACTTTACACTTCTTTTTAGGGAGAGAATGCCTTCGGTGTGAAGGTTAAGAAAAATGATAAAATAACACTTTTTCCTTAAAAGAATCTTAAAGAAGAATGCAGCCTGTACCTCTCTGGGCACTTCTGTAGCGAGAGGCAGCAGTCGCGACTGCCCTTTATGCTGCGGCGCCAGGCTCGGAATCATGGCGAATGACCGCCTCCCACAGTCGTTGCCATGAATACAAGCTCTGCTCAAGCTCGCATCTCGGATGACAGTTACACCCGACAATGCAAGCGCCGTGCTCCTTACGAGGCATTTTGGATGTATTGTTTACTTCAATCCTCACAATCTTTACACCAAGGAAGGAGGGTTTTACTCTCCCTATATTCCCAGTGAGGGAGTCACACACCCAGTGAGCTTAATTCGTTTCCCGAGGTGTCCTGGCTTTAAGGAACGGAAGCGTGTGATGTGAACCCAGTGTTGTCTTTCGCTTTAATTGTGGTCTTAGCCTCTTCACGTACTTTACTCTGACTTAAAAGAAACTTTTACACTTGGTACTGTTCACACTATTCCGGCCAGAAATCTGAGTCAAGATGACGTTATGCAGGGTTATGGAAAAAGCCAGTGCATGTCCCCAGAGTCCACATGTCAAAAAAATTTTCCATACTAAATATTTTCCGTATTTCCCATCTTAAATATGAATTCTGAGAAGAGAACTTTTGCTAAGATGTCAAATGCATTCAGTAGGAACAGCAGTTGTACAAACTGCGTTTTTACACCCTAAAACACTAGGAAGGAATCGGGCAAAACCGTTTTATGCTCCCCTGCATGGGTCGCTTTTGATTAAATTTCACGGATTCAGTCAATTAAGCTTTTATTTTAACAGGTATAATTTTGACCGAGTTAAGATTTATTCATATAGGAAAATGTTCGTTTGTCAAAAAAGGAAAAGATTATTTTGCTTTCCAGAATTGACCTGACAAAGTCATTGTTTGCATTTTTGTTTTTCGCATTAAAAATATAATACTTTCTAACAGCGTTCCGTGTATTCTTATCTCTTCTGACTCCAGGATTTCATAGAATGAGAAAAGGATTGTTAGGGAAATCGGAAACTTAAATTAAAGGTTTAATTCCCTGAACAGTCGAAACAATCGTGAGTGAGGAAAAGAAAGAATATTTTCCTCTATAAAGGTTTCCTTAGAAAAAGGAAATACAATTTGTATCATTTGATCCCTAACCACTTTGTCTTTCGGAAATTATGCATAAAAAGATTTTGTTTCTTTTCTCTTAATTTCTAAGGCTTACAGAGTAAATGGTTTCAGAAAATAATCTTTCTTGCGATTTAAAAGTAAAAAAAGGGGGAAATGATGAATAAGAAGAGAGACATGGTGACAGAGCAAGCCTTTGATACCATTAAAATCCTCCTTTCTACACTTACTAGTTTTAATCATCAGCAGTAACACATTCATTTCTATAAATACTAAACAGTGAGATAGGGAAAAAGTCGTTTATGGAAACACATACGCCAGCATAAAGCTAGTGTATTATAGGACTAAGCCTGCTTATTGCATAAATAATCGAGAGCTGGTATCTGTCCGGAAGAACTCAAAACGAATACACTGCTACTTGACCTTATATATTGTCCCAAGTAGAACGCCCAGCCACAGGGCAAGAATCCTAGCAAAATAAACCTGCTAAGAACCATTTTTGAAAATACTTTACACTTCTTTTTAGGGAGAGAATGCCTTCGGTGTGAAGGTTAAGAAAAATGATAAAATAACACTTTTTCCTTAAAAGAATCTTAAAGAAGAATGCAGCCTGTACCTCTCTGGGCACTTCTGTAGCGAGAGGCAGCAGTCGCGACTGCCCTTTATGCTGCGGCGCCAGGCTCGGAATCATGGCGAATGACCGCCTCCCACAGTCGTTGCCATGAATACAAGCTCTGCTCAAGCTCGCATCTCGGATGACAGTTACACCCGACAATGCAAGCGCCGTGCTCCTTACGAGGCATTTTGGATGTATTGTTTACTTCAATCCTCACAATCTTTACACCAAGGAAGGAGGGTTTTACTCTCCCTATATTCCCAGTGAGGGAGTCACACACCCAGTGAGCTTAATTCGTTTCCCGAGGTGTCCTGGCTTTAAGGAACGGAAGCGTGTGATGTGAACCCAGTGTTGTCTTTCGCTTTAATTGTGGTCTTAGCCTCTTCACGTACTTTACTCTGACTTAAAAGAAACTTTTACACTTGGTACTGTTCACACTATTCCGGCCAGAAATCTGAGTCAAGATGACGTTATGCAGGGTTATGGAAAAAGCCAGTGCATGTCCCCAGAGTCCACATGTCAAAAAAATTTTCCATACTAAATATTTTCCGTATTTCCCATCTTAAATATGAATTCTGAGAAGAGAACTTTTGCTAAGATGTCAAATGCATTCAGTAGGAACAGCAGTTGTACAAACTGCGTTTTTACACCCTAAAACACTAGGAAGGAATCGGGCAAAACCGTTTTATGCTCCCCTGCATGGGTCGCTTTTGATTAAATTTCACGGATTCAGTCAATTAAGCTTTTATTTTAACAGGTATAATTTTGACCGAGTTAAGATTTATTCATATAGGAAAATGTTCGTTTGTCAAAAAAGGAAAAGATTATTTTGCTTTCCAGAATTGACCTGACAAAGTCATTGTTTGCATTTTTGTTTTTCGCATTAAAAATATAATACTTTCTAACAGCGTTCCGTGTATTCTTATCTCTTCTGACTCCAGGATTTCATAGAATGAGAAAAGGATTGTTAGGGAAATCGGAAACTTAAATTAAAGGTTTAATTCCCTGAACAGTCGAAACAATCGTGAGTGAGGAAAAGAAAGAATATTTTCCTCTATAAAGGTTTCCTTAGAAAAAGGAAATACAATTTGTATCATTTGATCCCTAACCACTTTGTCTTTCGGAAATTATGCATAAAAAGATTTTGTTTCTTTTCTCTTAATTTCTAAGGCTTACAGAGTAAATGGTTTCAGAAAATAATCTTTCTTGCGATTTAAAAGTAAAAAAAGGGGGAAATGATGAATAAGAAGAGAGACATGGTGACAGAGCAAGCCTTTGATACCATTAAAGTCCTCCTTTCTACACTTACTAGTTTTAATCATCAGCAGTAACACATTCATTTCTATAAATACTAAACAGTGAGATAGGGAAAAAGTCGTTTATGGAAACACATACGCCAGCATAAAGCTAGTGTATTATAGGACTAAGCCTGCTTATTGCATAAATAATCGAGAGCTGGTATCTGTCCGGAAGAACTCAAAACGAATACACTGCTACTTGACCTTATATATTGTCCCAAGTAGAACGCCCAGCCACAGGGCAAGAATCCTAGCAAAATAAACCTGCTAAGAACCATTTTTGAAAATACTTTACACTTCTTTTTAGGGAGAGAATGCCTTCGGTGTGAAGGTTAAGAAAAATGATAAAATAACACTTTTTCCTTAAAAGAATCTTAAAGAAGAATGCAGCCTGTACCTCTCTGGGCACTTCTGTAGCGAGAGGCAGCAGTCGCGACTGCCCTTTATGCTGCGGCGCCAGGCTCGGAATCATGGCGAATGACCGCCTCCCACAGTCGTTGCCATGAATACAAGCTCTGCTCAAGCTCGCATCTCGGATGACAGTTACACCCGACAATGCAAGCGCCGTGCTCCTTACGAGGCATTTTGGATGTATTGTTTACTTCAATCCTCACAATCTTTACACCAAGGAAGGAGGGTTTTACTCTCCCTATATTCCCAGTGAGGGAGTCACACACCCAGTGAGCTTAATTCGTTTCCCGAGGTGTCCTGGCTTTAAGGAACGGAAGCGTGTGATGTGAACCCAGTGTTGTCTTTCGCTTTAATTGTGGTCTTAGCCTCTTCACGTACTTTACTCTGACTTAAAAGAAACTTTTACACTTGGTACTGTTCACACTATTCCGGCCAGAAATCTGAGTCAAGATGACGTTATGCAGGGTTATGGAAAAAGCCAGTGCATGTCCCCAGAGTCCACATGTCAAAAAAATTTTCCATACTAAATATTTTCCGTATTTCCCATCTTAAATATGAATTCTGAGAAGAGAACTTTTGCTAAGATGTCAAATGCATTCAGTAGGAACAGCAGTTGTACAAACTGCGTTTTTACACCCTAAAACACTAGGAAGGAATCGGGCAAAACCGTTTTATGCTCCCCTGCATGGGTCGCTTTTGATTAAATTTCACGGATTCAGTCAATTAAGCTTTTATTTTAACAGGTATAATTTTGACCGAGTTAAGATTTATTCATATAGGAAAATGTTCGTTTGTCAAAAAAGGAAAAGATTATTTTGCTTTCCAGAATTGACCTGACAAAGTCATTGTTTGCATTTTTGTTTTTCGCATTAAAAATATAATACTTTCTAACAGCGTTCCGTGTATTCTTATCTCTTCTGACTCCAGGATTTCATAGAATGAGAAAAGGATTGTTAGGGAAATCGGAAACTTAAATTAAAGGTTTAATTCCCTGAACAGTCGAAACAATCGTGAGTGAGGAAAAGAAAGAATATTTTCCTCTATAAAGGTTTCCTTAGAAAAAGGAAATACAATTTGTATCATTTGATCCCTAACCACTTTGTCTTTCGGAAATTATGCATAAAAAGATTTTGTTTCTTTTCTCTTAATTTCTAAGGCTTACAGAGTAAATGGTTTCAGAAAATAATCTTTCTTGCGATTTAAAAGTAAAAAAAGGGGGAAATGATGAATAAGAAGAGAGACATGGTGACAGAGCAAGCCTTTGATACCATTAAAGTCCTCCTTTCTACACTTACTAGTTTTAATCATCAGCAGTAACACATTCATTTCTATAAATACTAAACAGTGAGATAGGGAAAAAGTCGTTTATGGAAACACATACGCCAGCATAAAGCTAGTGTATTATAGGACTAAGCCTGCTTATTGCATAAATAATCGAGAGCTGGTATCTGTCCGGAAGAACTCAAAACGAATACACTGCTACTTGACCTTATATATTGTCCCAAGTAGAACGCCCAGCCACAGGGCAAGAATCCTAGCAAAATAAACCTGCTAAGAACCATTTTTGAAAATACTTTACACTTCTTTTTAGGGAGAGAATGCCTTCGGTGTGAAGGTTAAGAAAAATGATAAAATAACACTTTTTCCTTAAAAGAATCTTAAAGAAGAATGCAGCCTGTACCTCTCTGGGCACTTCTGTAGCGAGAGGCAGCAGTCGCGACTGCCCTTTATGCTGCGGCGCCAGGCTCGGAATCATGGCGAATGACCGCCTCCCACAGTCGTTGCCATGAATACAAGCTCTGCTCAAGCTCGCATCTCGGATGACAGTTACACCCGACAATGCAAGCGCCGTGCTCCTTACGAGGCATTTTGGATGTATTGTTTACTTCAATCCTCACAATCTTTACACCAAGGAAGGAGGGTTTTACTCTCCCTATATTCCCAGTGAGGGAGTCACACACCCAGTGAGCTTAATTCGTTTCCCGAGGTGTCCTGGCTTTAAGGAACGGAAGCGTGTGATGTGAACCCAGTGTTGTCTTTCGCTTTAATTGTGGTCTTAGCCTCTTCACGTACTTTACTCTGACTTAAAAGAAACTTTTACACTTGGTACTGTTCACACTATTCCGGCCAGAAATCTGAGTCAAGATGACGTTATGCAGGGTTATGGAAAAAGCCAGTGCATGTCCCCAGAGTCCACATGTCAAAAAAATTTTCCATACTAAATATTTTCCGTATTTCCCATCTTAAATATGAATTCTGAGAAGAGAACTTTTGCTAAGATGTCAAATGCATTCAGTAGGAACAGCAGTTGTACAAACTGCGTTTTTACACCCTAAAACACTAGGAAGGAATCGGGCAAAACCGTTTTATGCTCCCCTGCATGGGTCGCTTTTGATTAAATTTCACGGATTCAGTCAATTAAGCTTTTATTTTAACAGGTATAATTTTGACCGAGTTAAGATTTATTCATATAGGAAAATGTTCGTTTGTCAAAAAAGGAAAAGATTATTTTGCTTTCCAGAATTGACCTGACAAAGTCATTGTTTGCATTTTTGTTTTTCGCATTAAAAATATAATACTTTCTAACAGCGTTCCGTGTATTCTTATCTCTTCTGACTCCAGGATTTCATAGAATGAGAAAAGGATTGTTAGGGAAATCGGAAACTTAAATTAAAGGTTTAATTCCCTGAACAGTCGAAACAATCGTGAGTGAGGAAAAGAAAGAATATTTTCCTCTATAAAGGTTTCCTTAGAAAAAGGAAATACAATTTGTATCATTTGATCCCTAACCACTTTGTCTTTCGGAAATTATGCATAAAAAGATTTTGTTTCTTTTCTCTTAATTTCTAAGGCTTACAGAGTAAATGGTTTCAGAAAATAATCTTTCTTGCGATTTAAAAGTAAAAAAAGGGGGAAATGATGAATAAGAAGAGAGACATGGTGACAGAGCAAGCCTTTGATACCATTAAAATCCTCCTTTCTACACTTACTAGTTTTAATCATCAGCAGTAACACATTCATTTCTATAAATACTAAACAGTGAGATAGGGAAAAAGTCGTTTATGGAAACACATACGCCAGCATAAAGCTAGTGTATTATAGGACTAAGCCTGCTTATTGCATAAATAATCGAGAGCTGGTATCTGTCCGGAAGAACTCAAAACGAATACACTGCTACTTGACCTTATATATTGTCCCAAGTAGAACGCCCAGCCACAGGGCAAGAATCCTAGCAAAATAAACCTGCTAAGAACCATTTTTGAAAATACTTTACACTTCTTTTTAGGGAGAGAATGCCTTCGGTGTGAAGGTTAAGAAAAATGATAAAATAACACTTTTTCCTTAAAAGAATCTTAAAGAAGAATGCAGCCTGTACCTCTCTGGGCACTTCTGTAGCGAGAGGCAGCAGTCGCGACTGCCCTTTATGCTGCGGCGCCAGGCTCGGAATCATGGCGAATGACCGCCTCCCACAGTCGTTGCCATGAATACAAGCTCTGCTCAAGCTCGCATCTCGGATGACAGTTACACCCGACAATGCAAGCGCCGTGCTCCTTACGAGGCATTTTGGATGTATTGTTTACTTCAATCCTCACAATCTTTACACCAAGGAAGGAGGGTTTTACTCTCCCTATATTCCCAGTGAGGGAGTCACACACCCAGTGAGCTTAATTCGTTTCCCGAGGTGTCCTGGCTTTAAGGAACGGAAGCGTGTGATGTGAACCCAGTGTTGTCTTTCGCTTTAATTGTGGTCTTAGCCTCTTCACGTACTTTACTCTGACTTAAAAGAAACTTTTACACTTGGTACTGTTCACACTATTCCGGCCAGAAATCTGAGTCAAGATGACGTTATGCAGGGTTATGGAAAAAGCCAGTGCATGTCCCCAGAGTCCACATGTCAAAAAAATTTTCCATACTAAATATTTTCCGTATTTCCCATCTTAAATATGAATTCTGAGAAGAGAACTTTTGCTAAGATGTCAAATGCATTCAGTAGGAACAGCAGTTGTACAAACTGCGTTTTTACACCCTAAAACACTAGGAAGGAATCGGGCAAAACCGTTTTATGCTCCCCTGCATGGGTCGCTTTTGATTAAATTTCACGGATTCAGTCAATTAAGCTTTTATTTTAACAGGTATAATTTTGACCGAGTTAAGATTTATTCATATAGGAAAATGTTCGTTTGTCAAAAAAGGAAAAGATTATTTTGCTTTCCAGAATTGACCTGACAAAGTCATTGTTTGCATTTTTGTTTTTCGCATTAAAAATATAATACTTTCTAACAGCGTTCCGTGTATTCTTATCTCTTCTGACTCCAGGATTTCATAGAATGAGAAAAGGATTGTTAGGGAAATCGGAAACTTAAATTAAAGGTTTAATTCCCTGAACAGTCGAAACAATCGTGAGTGAGGAAAAGAAAGAATATTTTCCTCTATAAAGGTTTCCTTAGAAAAAGGAAATACAATTTGTATCATTTGATCCCTAACCACTTTGTCTTTCGGAAATTATGCATAAAAAGATTTTGTTTCTTTTCTCTTAATTTCTAAGGCTTACAGAGTAAATGGTTTCAGAAAATAATCTTTCTTGCGATTTAAAAGTAAAAAAAGGGGGAAATGATGAATAAGAAGAGAGACATGGTGACAGAGCAAGCCTTTGATACCATTAAAATCCTCCTTTCTACACTTACTAGTTTTAATCATCAGCAGTAACACATTCATTTCTATAAATACTAAACAGTGAGATAGGGAAAAAGTCGTTTATGGAAACACATACGCCAGCATAAAGCTAGTGTATTATAGGACTAAGCCTGCTTATTGCATAAATAATCGAGAGCTGGTATCTGTCCGGAAGAACTCAAAACGAATACACTGCTACTTGACCTTATATATTGTCCCAAGTAGAACGCCCAGCCACAGGGCAAGAATCCTAGCAAAATAAACCTGCTAAGAACCATTTTTGAAAATACTTTACACTTCTTTTTAGGGAGAGAATGCCTTCGGTGTGAAGGTTAAGAAAAATGATAAAATAACACTTTTTCCTTAAAAGAATCTTAAAGAAGAATGCAGCCTGTACCTCTCTGGGCACTTCTGTAGCGAGAGGCAGCAGTCGCGACTGCCCTTTATGCTGCGGCGCCAGGCTCGGAATCATGGCGAATGACCGCCTCCCACAGTCGTTGCCATGAATACAAGCTCTGCTCAAGCTCGCATCTCGGATGACAGTTACACCCGACAATGCAAGCGCCGTGCTCCTTACGAGGCATTTTGGATGTATTGTTTACTTCAATCCTCACAATCTTTACACCAAGGAAGGAGGGTTTTACTCTCCCTATATTCCCAGTGAGGGAGTCACACACCCAGTGAGCTTAATTCGTTTCCCGAGGTGTCCTGGCTTTAAGGAACGGAAGCGTGTGATGTGAACCCAGTGTTGTCTTTCGCTTTAATTGTGGTCTTAGCCTCTTCACGTACTTTACTCTGACTTAAAAGAAACTTTTACACTTGGTACTGTTCACACTATTCCGGCCAGAAATCTGAGTCAAGATGACGTTATGCAGGGTTATGGAAAAAGCCAGTGCATGTCCCCAGAGTCCACATGTCAAAAAAATTTTCCATACTAAATATTTTCCGTATTTCCCATCTTAAATATGAATTCTGAGAAGAGAACTTTTGCTAAGATGTCAAATGCATTCAGTAGGAACAGCAGTTGTACAAACTGCGTTTTTACACCCTAAAACACTAGGAAGGAATCGGGCAAAACCGTTTTATGCTCCCCTGCATGGGTCGCTTTTGATTAAATTTCACGGATTCAGTCAATTAAGCTTTTATTTTAACAGGTATAATTTTGACCGAGTTAAGATTTATTCATATAGGAAAATGTTCGTTTGTCAAAAAAGGAAAAGATTATTTTGCTTTCCAGAATTGACCTGACAAAGTCATTGTTTGCATTTTTGTTTTTCGCATTAAAAATATAATACTTTCTAACAGCGTTCCGTGTATTCTTATCTCTTCTGACTCCAGGATTTCATAGAATGAGAAAAGGATTGTTAGGGAAATCGGAAACTTAAATTAAAGGTTTAATTCCCTGAACAGTCGAAACAATCGTGAGTGAGGAAAAGAAAGAATATTTTCCTCTATAAAGGTTTCCTTAGAAAAAGGAAATACAATTTGTATCATTTGATCCCTAACCACTTTGTCTTTCGGAAATTATGCATAAAAAGATTTTGTTTCTTTTCTCTTAATTTCTAAGGCTTACAGAGTAAATGGTTTCAGAAAATAATCTTTCTTGCGATTTAAAAGTAAAAAAAGGGGGAAATGATGAATAAGAAGAGAGACATGGTGACAGAGCAAGCCTTTGATACCATTAAAATCCTCCTTTCTACACTTACTAGTTTTAATCATCAGCAGTAACACATTCATTTCTATAAATACTAAACAGTGAGATAGGGAAAAAGTCGTTTATGGAAACACATACGCCAGCATAAAGCTAGTGTATTATAGGACTAAGCCTGCTTATTGCATAAATAATCGAGAGCTGGTATCTGTCCGGAAGAACTCAAAACGAATACACTGCTACTTGACCTTATATATTGTCCCAAGTAGAACGCCCAGCCACAGGGCAAGAATCCTAGCAAAATAAACCTGCTAAGAACCATTTTTGAAAATACTTTACACTTCTTTTTAGGGAGAGAATGCCTTCGGTGTGAAGGTTAAGAAAAATGATAAAATAACACTTTTTCCTTAAAAGAATCTTAAAGAAGAATGCAGCCTGTACCTCTCTGGGCACTTCTGTAGCGAGAGGCAGCAGTCGCGACTGCCCTTTATGCTGCGGCGCCAGGCTCGGAATCATGGCGAATGACCGCCTCCCACAGTCGTTGCCATGAATACAAGCTCTGCTCAAGCTCGCATCTCGGATGACAGTTACACCCGACAATGCAAGCGCCGTGCTCCTTACGAGGCATTTTGGATGTATTGTTTACTTCAATCCTCACAATCTTTACACCAAGGAAGGAGGGTTTTACTCTCCCTATATTCCCAGTGAGGGAGTCACACACCCAGTGAGCTTAATTCGTTTCCCGAGGTGTCCTGGCTTTAAGGAACGGAAGCGTGTGATGTGAACCCAGTGTTGTCTTTCGCTTTAATTGTGGTCTTAGCCTCTTCACGTACTTTACTCTGACTTAAAAGAAACTTTTACACTTGGTACTGTTCACACTATTCCGGCCAGAAATCTGAGTCAAGATGACGTTATGCAGGGTTATGGAAAAAGCCAGTGCATGTCCCCAGAGTCCACATGTCAAAAAAATTTTCCATACTAAATATTTTCCGTATTTCCCATCTTAAATATGAATTCTGAGAAGAGAACTTTTGCTAAGATGTCAAATGCATTCAGTAGGAACAGCAGTTGTACAAACTGCGTTTTTACACCCTAAAACACTAGGAAGGAATCGGGCAAAACCGTTTTATGCTCCCCTGCATGGGTCGCTTTTGATTAAATTTCACGGATTCAGTCAATTAAGCTTTTATTTTAACAGGTATAATTTTGACCGAGTTAAGATTTATTCATATAGGAAAATGTTCGTTTGTCAAAAAAGGAAAAGATTATTTTGCTTTCCAGAATTGACCTGACAAAGTCATTGTTTGCATTTTTGTTTTTCGCATTAAAAATATAATACTTTCTAACAGCGTTCCGTGTATTCTTATCTCTTCTGACTCCAGGATTTCATAGAATGAGAAAAGGATTGTTAGGGAAATCGGAAACTTAAATTAAAGGTTTAATTCCCTGAACAGTCGAAACAATCGTGAGTGAGGAAAAGAAAGAATATTTTCCTCTATAAAGGTTTCCTTAGAAAAAGGAAATACAATTTGTATCATTTGATCCCTAACCACTTTGTCTTTCGGAAATTATGCATAAAAAGATTTTGTTTCTTTTCTCTTAATTTCTAAGGCTTACAGAGTAAATGGTTTCAGAAAATAATCTTTCTTGCGATTTAAAAGTAAAAAAAGGGGGAAATGATGAATAAGAAGAGAGACATGGTGACAGAGCAAGCCTTTGATACCATTAAAATCCTCCTTTCTACACTTACTAGTTTTAATCATCAGCAGTAACACATTCATTTCTATAAATACTAAACAGTGAGATAGGGAAAAAGTCGTTTATGGAAACACATACGCCAGCATAAAGCTAGTGTATTATAGGACTAAGCCTGCTTATTGCATAAATAATCGAGAGCTGGTATCTGTCCGGAAGAACTCAAAACGAATACACTGCTACTTGACCTTATATATTGTCCCAAGTAGAACGCCCAGCCACAGGGCAAGAATCCTAGCAAAATAAACCTGCTAAGAACCATTTTTGAAAATACTTTACACTTCTTTTTAGGGAGAGAATGCCTTCGGTGTGAAGGTTAAGAAAAATGATAAAATAACACTTTTTCCTTAAAAGAATCTTAAAGAAGAATGCAGCCTGTACCTCTCTGGGCACTTCTGTAGCGAGAGGCAGCAGTCGCGACTGCCCTTTATGCTGCGGCGCCAGGCTCGGAATCATGGCGAATGACCGCCTCCCACAGTCGTTGCCATGAATACAAGCTCTGCTCAAGCTCGCATCTCGGATGACAGTTACACCCGACAATGCAAGCGCCGTGCTCCTTACGAGGCATTTTGGATGTATTGTTTACTTCAATCCTCACAATCTTTACACCAAGGAAGGAGGGTTTTACTCTCCCTATATTCCCAGTGAGGGAGTCACACACCCAGTGAGCTTAATTCGTTTCCCGAGGTGTCCTGGCTTTAAGGAACGGAAGCGTGTGATGTGAACCCAGTGTTGTCTTTCGCTTTAATTGTGGTCTTAGCCTCTTCACGTACTTTACTCTGACTTAAAAGAAACTTTTACACTTGGTACTGTTCACACTATTCCGGCCAGAAATCTGAGTCAAGATGACGTTATGCAGGGTTATGGAAAAAGCCAGTGCATGTCCCCAGAGTCCACATGTCAAAAAAATTTTCCATACTAAATATTTTCCGTATTTCCCATCTTAAATATGAATTCTGAGAAGAGAACTTTTGCTAAGATGTCAAATGCATTCAGTAGGAACAGCAGTTGTACAAACTGCGTTTTTACACCCTAAAACACTAGGAAGGAATCGGGCAAAACCGTTTTATGCTCCCCTGCATGGGTCGCTTTTGATTAAATTTCACGGATTCAGTCAATTAAGCTTTTATTTTAACAGGTATAATTTTGACCGAGTTAAGATTTATTCATATAGGAAAATGTTCGTTTGTCAAAAAAGGAAAAGATTATTTTGCTTTCCAGAATTGACCTGACAAAGTCATTGTTTGCATTTTTGTTTTTCGCATTAAAAATATAATACTTTCTAACAGCGTTCCGTGTATTCTTATCTCTTCTGACTCCAGGATTTCATAGAATGAGAAAAGGATTGTTAGGGAAATCGGAAACTTAAATTAAAGGTTTAATTCCCTGAACAGTCGAAACAATCGTGAGTGAGGAAAAGAAAGAATATTTTCCTCTATAAAGGTTTCCTTAGAAAAAGGAAATACAATTTGTATCATTTGATCCCTAACCACTTTGTCTTTCGGAAATTATGCATAAAAAGATTTTGTTTCTTTTCTCTTAATTTCTAAGGCTTACAGAGTAAATGGTTTCAGAAAATAATCTTTCTTGCGATTTAAAAGTAAAAAAAGGGGGAAATGATGAATAAGAAGAGAGACATGGTGACAGAGCAAGCCTTTGATACCATTAAAATCCTCCTTTCTACACTTACTAGTTTTAATCATCAGCAGTAACACATTCATTTCTATAAATACTAAACAGTGAGATAGGGAAAAAGTCGTTTATGGAAACACATACGCCAGCATAAAGCTAGTGTATTATAGGACTAAGCCTGCTTATTGCATAAATAATCGAGAGCTGGTATCTGTCCGGAAGAACTCAAAACGAATACACTGCTACTTGACCTTATATATTGTCCCAAGTAGAACGCCCAGCCACAGGGCAAGAATCCTAGCAAAATAAACCTGCTAAGAACCATTTTTGAAAATACTTTACACTTCTTTTTAGGGAGAGAATGCCTTCGGTGTGAAGGTTAAGAAAAATGATAAAATAACACTTTTTCCTTAAAAGAATCTTAAAGAAGAATGCAGCCTGTACCTCTCTGGGCACTTCTGTAGCGAGAGGCAGCAGTCGCGACTGCCCTTTATGCTGCGGCGCCAGGCTCGGAATCATGGCGAATGACCGCCTCCCACAGTCGTTGCCATGAATACAAGCTCTGCTCAAGCTCGCATCTCGGATGACAGTTACACCCGACAATGCAAGCGCCGTGCTCCTTACGAGGCATTTTGGATGTATTGTTTACTTCAATCCTCACAATCTTTACACCAAGGAAGGAGGGTTTTACTCTCCCTATATTCCCAGTGAGGGAGTCACACACCCAGTGAGCTTAATTCGTTTCCCGAGGTGTCCTGGCTTTAAGGAACGGAAGCGTGTGATGTGAACCCAGTGTTGTCTTTCGCTTTAATTGTGGTCTTAGCCTCTTCACGTACTTTACTCTGACTTAAAAGAAACTTTTACACTTGGTACTGTTCACACTATTCCGGCCAGAAATCTGAGTCAAGATGACGTTATGCAGGGTTATGGAAAAAGCCAGTGCATGTCCCCAGAGTCCACATGTCAAAAAAATTTTCCATACTAAATATTTTCCGTATTTCCCATCTTAAATATGAATTCTGAGAAGAGAACTTTTGCTAAGATGTCAAATGCATTCAGTAGGAACAGCAGTTGTACAAACTGCGTTTTTACACCCTAAAACACTAGGAAGGAATCGGGCAAAACCGTTTTATGCTCCCCTGCATGGGTCGCTTTTGATTAAATTTCACGGATTCAGTCAATTAAGCTTTTATTTTAACAGGTATAATTTTGACCGAGTTAAGATTTATTCATATAGGAAAATGTTCGTTTGTCAAAAAAGGAAAAGATTATTTTGCTTTCCAGAATTGACCTGACAAAGTCATTGTTTGCATTTTTGTTTTTCGCATTAAAAATATAATACTTTCTAACAGCGTTCCGTGTATTCTTATCTCTTCTGACTCCAGGATTTCATAGAATGAGAAAAGGATTGTTAGGGAAATCGGAAACTTAAATTAAAGGTTTAATTCCCTGAACAGTCGAAACAATCGTGAGTGAGGAAAAGAAAGAATATTTTCCTCTATAAAGGTTTCCTTAGAAAAAGGAAATACAATTTGTATCATTTGATCCCTAACCACTTTGTCTTTCGGAAATTATGCATAAAAAGATTTTGTTTCTTTTCTCTTAATTTCTAAGGCTTACAGAGTAAATGGTTTCAGAAAATAATCTTTCTTGCGATTTAAAAGTAAAAAAAGGGGGAAATGATGAATAAGAAGAGAGACATGGTGACAGAGCAAGCCTTTGATACCATTAAAATCCTCCTTTCTACACTTACTAGTTTTAATCATCAGCAGTAACACATTCATTTCTATAAATACTAAACAGTGAGATAGGGAAAAAGTCGTTTATGGAAACACATACGCCAGCATAAAGCTAGTGTATTATAGGACTAAGCCTGCTTATTGCATAAATAATCGAGAGCTGGTATCTGTCCGGAAGAACTCAAAACGAATACACTGCTACTTGACCTTATATATTGTCCCAAGTAGAACGCCCAGCCACAGGGCAAGAATCCTAGCAAAATAAACCTGCTAAGAACCATTTTTGAAAATACTTTACACTTCTTTTTAGGGAGAGAATGCCTTCGGTGTGAAGGTTAAGAAAAATGATAAAATAACACTTTTTCCTTAAAAGAATCTTAAAGAAGAATGCAGCCTGTACCTCTCTGGGCACTTCTGTAGCGAGAGGCAGCAGTCGCGACTGCCCTTTATGCTGCGGCGCCAGGCTCGGAATCATGGCGAATGACCGCCTCCCACAGTCGTTGCCATGAATACAAGCTCTGCTCAAGCTCGCATCTCGGATGACAGTTACACCCGACAATGCAAGCGCCGTGCTCCTTACGAGGCATTTTGGATGTATTGTTTACTTCAATCCTCACAATCTTTACACCAAGGAAGGAGGGTTTTACTCTCCCTATATTCCCAGTGAGGGAGTCACACACCCAGTGAGCTTAATTCGTTTCCCGAGGTGTCCTGGCTTTAAGGAACGGAAGCGTGTGATGTGAACCCAGTGTTGTCTTTCGCTTTAATTGTGGTCTTAGCCTCTTCACGTACTTTACTCTGACTTAAAAGAAACTTTTACACTTGGTACTGTTCACACTATTCCGGCCAGAAATCTGAGTCAAGATGACGTTATGCAGGGTTATGGAAAAAGCCAGTGCATGTCCCCAGAGTCCACATGTCAAAAAAATTTTCCATACTAAATATTTTCCGTATTTCCCATCTTAAATATGAATTCTGAGAAGAGAACTTTTGCTAAGATGTCAAATGCATTCAGTAGGAACAGCAGTTGTACAAACTGCGTTTTTACACCCTAAAACACTAGGAAGGAATCGGGCAAAACCGTTTTATGCTCCCCTGCATGGGTCGCTTTTGATTAAATTTCACGGATTCAGTCAATTAAGCTTTTATTTTAACAGGTATAATTTTGACCGAGTTAAGATTTATTCATATAGGAAAATGTTCGTTTGTCAAAAAAGGAAAAGATTATTTTGCTTTCCAGAATTGACCTGACAAAGTCATTGTTTGCATTTTTGTTTTTCGCATTAAAAATATAATACTTTCTAACAGCGTTCCGTGTATTCTTATCTCTTCTGACTCCAGGATTTCATAGAATGAGAAAAGGATTGTTAGGGAAATCGGAAACTTAAATTAAAGGTTTAATTCCCTGAACAGTCGAAACAATCGTGAGTGAGGAAAAGAAAGAATATTTTCCTCTATAAAGGTTTCCTTAGAAAAAGGAAATACAATTTGTATCATTTGATCCCTAACCACTTTGTCTTTCGGAAATTATGCATAAAAAGATTTTGTTTCTTTTCTCTTAATTTCTAAGGCTTACAGAGTAAATGGTTTCAGAAAATAATCTTTCTTGCGATTTAAAAGTAAAAAAAGGGGGAAATGATGAATAAGAAGAGAGACATGGTGACAGAGCAAGCCTTTGATACCATTAAAATCCTCCTTTCTACACTTACTAGTTTTAATCATCAGCAGTAACACATTCATTTCTATAAATACTAAACAGTGAGATAGGGAAAAAGTCGTTTATGGAAACACATACGCCAGCATAAAGCTAGTGTATTATAGGACTAAGCCTGCTTATTGCATAAATAATCGAGAGCTGGTATCTGTCCGGAAGAACTCAAAACGAATACACTGCTACTTGACCTTATATATTGTCCCAAGTAGAACGCCCAGCCACAGGGCAAGAATCCTAGCAAAATAAACCTGCTAAGAACCATTTTTGAAAATACTTTACACTTCTTTTTAGGGAGAGAATGCCTTCGGTGTGAAGGTTAAGAAAAATGATAAAATAACACTTTTTCCTTAAAAGAATCTTAAAGAAGAATGCAGCCTGTACCTCTCTGGGCACTTCTGTAGCGAGAGGCAGCAGTCGCGACTGCCCTTTATGCTGCGGCGCCAGGCTCGGAATCATGGCGAATGACCGCCTCCCACAGTCGTTGCCATGAATACAAGCTCTGCTCAAGCTCGCATCTCGGATGACAGTTACACCCGACAATGCAAGCGCCGTGCTCCTTACGAGGCATTTTGGATGTATTGTTTACTTCAATCCTCACAATCTTTACACCAAGGAAGGAGGGTTTTACTCTCCCTATATTCCCAGTGAGGGAGTCACACACCCAGTGAGCTTAATTCGTTTCCCGAGGTGTCCTGGCTTTAAGGAACGGAAGCGTGTGATGTGAACCCAGTGTTGTCTTTCGCTTTAATTGTGGTCTTAGCCTCTTCACGTACTTTACTCTGACTTAAAAGAAACTTTTACACTTGGTACTGTTCACACTATTCCGGCCAGAAAGCCGAGTCAAGATGACGTTATGCAGGGTTATGGAAAAAGCCATTGCATGTCCCCAGAGTCCACATGTCAAAAAAATTTTCCATACTAAATATTTTCCGTAATTCCCATCTTAAATATGAATTCTGAGAAGAGAACTTTTGCTAAGATGTCAAATGCATTCAGAAGGAACAGCAGTTGTACAAACTGCGTTTTTACACCCTAAAACACTAGGAAGGAATCGGGCAAAACCGTTTTATGCTCCCCTGCATGGGTCGCTTTTGATTAAATTTCACGGATTCAGTCAATTAAGCTTTTATTTTAACAGGTATAATTTTGACCGAGTTAAGATTTATTCATATAGGAAAATGTTCGTTTGTCAAAAAAGGAAAAGATTATTTTGCTTTCCAGAATTGACCTGACAAAGTCATTGTTTGCATTTTTGTTTTTCGCATTAAAAATATAATACTTTCTAACAGCGTTCCGTGTATTCTTATCTCTTCTGACTCCAGGATTTCATAGAATGAGAAAAGGATTGTTAGGGAAATCGGAAACTTAAATTAAAGGTTTAATTCCCTGAACAGTCGAAACAATCGTGAGTGAGGAAAAGAAAGAATATTTTCCTCTATAAAGGTTTCCTTAGAAAAAGGAAATACAATTTGTATCATTTGATCCCTAACCACTTTGTCTTTCGGAAATTATGCATAAAAAGATTTTGTTTCTTTTCTCTTAATTTCTAAGGCTTACAGAGTAAATGGTTTCAGAAAATAATCTTTCTTGCGATTTAAAAGTAAAAAAAGGGGGAAATGATGAATAAGAAGAGAGACATGGTGACAGAGCAAGCCTTTGATACCATTAAAATCCTCCTTTCTACACTTACTAGTTTTAATCATCAGCAGTAACACATTCATTTCTATAAATACTAAACAGTGAGATAGGGAAAAAGTCGTTTATGGAAACACATACGCCAGCATAAAGCTAGTGTATTATAGGACTAAGCCTGCTTATTGCATAAATAATCGAGAGCTGGTATCTGTCCGGAAGAACTCAAAACGAATACACTGCTACTTGACCTTATATATTGTCCCAAGTAGAACGCCCAGCCACAGGGCAAGAATCCTAGCAAAATAAACCTGCTAAGAACCATTTTTGAAAATACTTTACACTTCTTTTTAGGGAGAGAATGCCTTCGGTGTGAAGGTTAAGAAAAATGATAAAATAACACTTTTTCCTTAAAAGAATCTTAAAGAAGAATGCAGCCTGTACCTCTCTGGGCACTTCTGTAGCGAGAGGCAGCAGTCGCGACTGCCCTTTATGCTGCGGCGCCAGGCTCGGAATCATGGCGAATGACCGCCTCCCACAGTCGTTGCCATGAATACAAGCTCTGCTCAAGCTCGCATCTCGGATGACAGTTACACCCGACAATGCAAGCGCCGTGCTCCTTACGAGGCATTTTGGATGTATTGTTTACTTCAATCCTCACAATCTTTACACCAAGGAAGGAGGGTTTTACTCTCCCTATATTCCCAGTGAGGGAGTCACACACCCAGTGAGCTTAATTCGTTTCCCGAGGTGTCCTGGCTTTAAGGAACGGAAGCGTGTGATGTGAACCCAGTGTTGTCTTTCGCTTTAATTGTGGTCTTAGCCTCTTCACGTACTTTACTCTGACTTAAAAGAAACTTTTACACTTGGTACTGTTCACACTATTCCGGCCAGAAATCTGAGTCAAGATGACGTTATGCAGGGTTATGGAAAAAGCCAGTGCATGTCCCCAGAGTCCACATGTCAAAAAAATTTTCCATACTAAATATTTTCCGTATTTCCCATCTTAAATATGAATTCTGAGAAGAGAACTTTTGCTAAGATGTCAAATGCATTCAGTAGGAACAGCAGTTGTACAAACTGCGTTTTTACACCCTAAAACACTAGGAAGGAATCGGGCAAAACCGTTTTATGCTCCCCTGCATGGGTCGCTTTTGATTAAATTTCACGGATTCAGTCAATTAAGCTTTTATTTTAACAGGTATAATTTTGACCGAGTTAAGATTTATTCATATAGGAAAATGTTCGTTTGTCAAAAAAGGAAAAGATTATTTTGCTTTCCAGAATTGACCTGACAAAGTCATTGTTTGCATTTTTGTTTTTCGCATTAAAAATATAATACTTTCTAACAGCGTTCCGTGTATTCTTATCTCTTCTGACTCCAGGATTTCATAGAATGAGAAAAGGATTGTTAGGGAAATCGGAAACTTAAATTAAAGGTTTAATTCCCTGAACAGTCGAAACAATCGTGAGTGAGGAAAAGAAAGAATATTTTCCTCTATAAAGGTTTCCTTAGAAAAAGGAAATACAATTTGTATCATTTGATCCCTAACCACTTTGTCTTTCGGAAATTATGCATAAAAAGATTTTGTTTCTTTTCTCTTAATTTCTAAGGCTTACAGAGTAAATGGTTTCAGAAAATAATCTTTCTTGCGATTTAAAAGTAAAAAAAGGGGGAAATGATGAATAAGAAGAGAGACATGGTGACAGAGCAAGCCTTTGATACCATTAAAATCCTCCTTTCTACACTTACTAGTTTTAATCATCAGCAGTAACACATTCATTTCTATAAATACTAAACAGTGAGATAGGGAAAAAGTCGTTTATGGAAACACATACGCCAGCATAAAGCTAGTGTATTATAGGACTAAGCCTGCTTATTGCATAAATAATCGAGAGCTGGTATCTGTCCGGAAGAACTCAAAACGAATACACTGCTACTTGACCTTATATATTGTCCCAAGTAGAACGCCCAGCCACAGGGCAAGAATCCTAGCAAAATAAACCTGCTAAGAACCATTTTTGAAAATACTTTACACTTCTTTTTAGGGAGAGAATGCCTTCGGTGTGAAGGTTAAGAAAAATGATAAAATAACACTTTTTCCTTAAAAGAATCTTAAAGAAGAATGCAGCCTGTACCTCTCTGGGCACTTCTGTAGCGAGAGGCAGCAGTCGCGACTGCCCTTTATGCTGCGGCGCCAGGCTCGGAATCATGGCGAATGACCGCCTCCCACAGTCGTTGCCATGAATACAAGCTCTGCTCAAGCTCGCATCTCGGATGACAGTTACACCCGACAATGCAAGCGCCGTGCTCCTTACGAGGCATTTTGGATGTATTGTTTACTTCAATCCTCACAATCTTTACACCAAGGAAGGAGGGTTTTACTCTCCCTATATTCCCAGTGAGGGAGTCACACACCCAGTGAGCTTAATTCGTTTCCCGAGGTGTCCTGGCTTTAAGGAACGGAAGCGTGTGATGTGAACCCAGTGTTGTCTTTCGCTTTAATTGTGGTCTTAGCCTCTTCACGTACTTTACTCTGACTTAAAAGAAACTTTTACACTTGGTACTGTTCACACTATTCCGGCCAGAAAGCCGAGTCAAGATGACGTTATGCAGGGTTATGGAAAAAGCCAGTGCATGTCCCCAGAGTCCACATGTCAAAAAAATTTTCCATACTAAATATTTTCCGTAATTCCCATCTTAAATATGAATTCTGAGAAGAGAACTTTTGCTAAGATGTCAAATGCATTCAGAAGGAACAGCAGTTGTACAAACTGCGTTTTTACACCCTAAAACACTAGGAAGGAATCGGGCAAAACCGTTTTATGCTCCCCTGCATGGGTCGCTTTTGATTAAATTTCACGGATTCAGTCAATTAAGCTTTTATTTTAACAGGTATAATTTTGACCGAGTTAAGATTTATTCATATAGGAAAATGTTCGTTTGTCAAAAAAGGAAAAGATTATTTTGCTTTCCAGAATTGACCTGACAAAGTCATTGTTTGCATTTTTGTTTTTCGCATTAAAAATATAATACTTTCTAACAGCGTTCCGTGTATTCTTATCTCTTCTGACTCCAGGATTTCATAGAATGAGAAAAGGATTGTTAGGGAAATCGGAAACTTAAATTAAAGGTTTAATTCCCTGAACAGTCGAAACAATCGTGAGTGAGGAAAAGAAAGAATATTTTCCTCTATAAAGGTTTCCTTAGAAAAAGGAAATACAATTTGTATCATTTGATCCCTAACCACTTTGTCTTTCGGAAATTATGCATAAAAAGATTTTGTTTCTTTTCTCTTAATTTCTAAGGCTTACAGAGTAAATGGTTTCAGAAAATAATCTTTCTTGCGATTTAAAAGTAAAAAAAGGGGGAAATGATGAATAAGAAGAGAGACATGGTGACAGAGCAAGCCTTTGATACCATTAAAATCCTCCTTTCTACACTTACTAGTTTTAATCATCAGCAGTAACACATTCATTTCTATAAATACTAAACAGTGAGATAGGGAAAAAGTCGTTTATGGAAACACATACGCCAGCATAAAGCTAGTGTATTATAGGACTAAGCCTGCTTATTGCATAAATAATCGAGAGCTGGTATCTGTCCGGAAGAACTCAAAACGAATACACTGCTACTTGACCTTATATATTGTCCCAAGTAGAACGCCCAGCCACAGGGCAAGAATCCTAGCAAAATAAACCTGCTAAGAACCATTTTTGAAAATACTTTACACTTCTTTTTAGGGAGAGAATGCCTTCGGTGTGAAGGTTAAGAAAAATGATAAAATAACACTTTTTCCTTAAAAGAATCTTAAAGAAGAATGCAGCCTGTACCTCTCTGGGCACTTCTGTAGCGAGAGGCAGCAGTCGCGACTGCCCTTTATGCTGCGGCGCCAGGCTCGGAATCATGGCGAATGACCGCCTCCCACAGTCGTTGCCATGAATACAAGCTCTGCTCAAGCTCGCATCTCGGATGACAGTTACACCCGACAATGCAAGCGCCGTGCTCCTTACGAGGCATTTTGGATGTATTGTTTACTTCAATCCTCACAATCTTTACACCAAGGAAGGAGGGTTTTACTCTCCCTATATTCCCAGTGAGGGAGTCACACACCCAGTGAGCTTAATTCGTTTCCCGAGGTGTCCTGGCTTTAAGGAACGGAAGCGTGTGATGTGAACCCAGTGTTGTCTTTCGCTTTAATTGTGGTCTTAGCCTCTTCACGTACTTTACTCTGACTTAAAAGAAACTTTTACACTTGGTACTGTTCACACTATTCCGGCCAGAAATCTGAGTCAAGATGACGTTATGCAGGGTTATGGAAAAAGCCAGTGCATGTCCCCAGAGTCCACATGTCAAAAAAATTTTCCATACTAAATATTTTCCGTATTTCCCATCTTAAATATGAATTCTGAGAAGAGAACTTTTGCTAAGATGTCAAATGCATTCAGTAGGAACAGCAGTTGTACAAACTGCGTTTTTACACCCTAAAACACTAGGAAGGAATCGGGCAAAACCGTTTTATGCTCCCCTGCATGGGTCGCTTTTGATTAAATTTCACGGATTCAGTCAATTAAGCTTTTATTTTAACAGGTATAATTTTGACCGAGTTAAGATTTATTCATATAGGAAAATGTTCGTTTGTCAAAAAAGGAAAAGATTATTTTGCTTTCCAGAATTGACCTGACAAAGTCATTGTTTGCATTTTTGTTTTTCGCATTAAAAATATAATACTTTCTAACAGCGTTCCGTGTATTCTTATCTCTTCTGACTCCAGGATTTCATAGAATGAGAAAAGGATTGTTAGGGAAATCGGAAACTTAAATTAAAGGTTTAATTCCCTGAACAGTCGAAACAATCGTGAGTGAGGAAAAGAAAGAATATTTTCCTCTATAAAGGTTTCCTTAGAAAAAGGAAATACAATTTGTATCATTTGATCCCTAACCACTTTGTCTTTCGGAAATTATGCATAAAAAGATTTTGTTTCTTTTCTCTTAATTTCTAAGGCTTACAGAGTAAATGGTTTCAGAAAATAATCTTTCTTGCGATTTAAAAGTAAAAAAAGGGGGAAATGATGAATAAGAAGAGAGACATGGTGACAGAGCAAGCCTTTGATACCATTAAAATCCTCCTTTCTACACTTACTAGTTTTAATCATCAGCAGTAACACATTCATTTCTATAAATACTAAACAGTGAGATAGGGAAAAAGTCGTTTATGGAAACACATACGCCAGCATAAAGCTAGTGTATTATAGGACTAAGCCTGCTTATTGCATAAATAATCGAGAGCTGGTATCTGTCCGGAAGAACTCAAAACGAATACACTGCTACTTGACCTTATATATTGTCCCAAGTAGAACGCCCAGCCACAGGGCAAGAATCCTAGCAAAATAAACCTGCTAAGAACCATTTTTGAAAATACTTTACACTTCTTTTTAGGGAGAGAATGCCTTCGGTGTGAAGGTTAAGAAAAATGATAAAATAACACTTTTTCCTTAAAAGAATCTTAAAGAAGAATGCAGCCTGTACCTCTCTGGGCACTTCTGTAGCGAGAGGCAGCAGTCGCGACTGCCCTTTATGCTGCGGCGCCAGGCTCGGAATCATGGCGAATGACCGCCTCCCACAGTCGTTGCCATGAATACAAGCTCTGCTCAAGCTCGCATCTCGGATGACAGTTACACCCGACAATGCAAGCGCCGTGCTCCTTACGAGGCATTTTGGATGTATTGTTTACTTCAATCCTCACAATCTTTACACCAAGGAAGGAGGGTTTTACTCTCCCTATATTCCCAGTGAGGGAGTCACACACCCAGTGAGCTTAATTCGTTTCCCGAGGTGTCCTGGCTTTAAGGAACGGAAGCGTGTGATGTGAACCCAGTGTTGTCTTTCGCTTTAATTGTGGTCTTAGCCTCTTCACGTACTTTACTCTGACTTAAAAGAAACTTTTACACTTGGTACTGTTCACACTATTCCGGCCAGAAATCTGAGTCAAGATGACGTTATGCAGGGTTATGGAAAAAGCCAGTGCATGTCCCCAGAGTCCACATGTCAAAAAAATTTTCCATACTAAATATTTTCCGTATTTCCCATCTTAAATATGAATTCTGAGAAGAGAACTTTTGCTAAGATGTCAAATGCATTCAGTAGGAACAGCAGTTGTACAAACTGCGTTTTTACACCCTAAAACACTAGGAAGGAATCGGGCAAAACCGTTTTATGCTCCCCTGCATGGGTCGCTTTTGATTAAATTTCACGGATTCAGTCAATTAAGCTTTTATTTTAACAGGTATAATTTTGACCGAGTTAAGATTTATTCATATAGGAAAATGTTCGTTTGTCAAAAAAGGAAAAGATTATTTTGCTTTCCAGAATTGACCTGACAAAGTCATTGTTTGCATTTTTGTTTTTCGCATTAAAAATATAATACTTTCTAACAGCGTTCCGTGTATTCTTATCTCTTCTGACTCCAGGATTTCATAGAATGAGAAAAGGATTGTTAGGGAAATCGGAAACTTAAATTAAAGGTTTAATTCCCTGAACAGTCGAAACAATCGTGAGTGAGGAAAAGAAAGAATATTTTCCTCTATAAAGGTTTCCTTAGAAAAAGGAAATACAATTTGTATCATTTGATCCCTAACCACTTTGTCTTTCGGAAATTATGCATAAAAAGATTTTGTTTCTTTTCTCTTAATTTCTAAGGCTTACAGAGTAAATGGTTTCAGAAAATAATCTTTCTTGCGATTTAAAAGTAAAAAAAGGGGGAAATGATGAATAAGAAGAGAGACATGGTGACAGAGCAAGCCTTTGATACCATTAAAATCCTCCTTTCTACACTTACTAGTTTTAATCATCAGCAGTAACACATTCATTTCTATAAATACTAAACAGTGAGATAGGGAAAAAGTCGTTTATGGAAACACATACGCCAGCATAAAGCTAGTGTATTATAGGACTAAGCCTGCTTATTGCATAAATAATCGAGAGCTGGTATCTGTCCGGAAGAACTCAAAACGAATACACTGCTACTTGACCTTATATATTGTCCCAAGTAGAACGCCCAGCCACAGGGCAAGAATCCTAGCAAAATAAACCTGCTAAGAACCATTTTTGAAAATACTTTACACTTCTTTTTAGGGAGAGAATGCCTTCGGTGTGAAGGTTAAGAAAAATGATAAAATAACACTTTTTCCTTAAAAGAATCTTAAAGAAGAATGCAGCCTGTACCTCTCTGGGCACTTCTGTAGCGAGAGGCAGCAGTCGCGACTGCCCTTTATGCTGCGGCGCCAGGCTCGGAATCATGGCGAATGACCGCCTCCCACAGTCGTTGCCATGAATACAAGCTCTGCTCAAGCTCGCATCTCGGATGACAGTTACACCCGACAATGCAAGCGCCGTGCTCCTTACGAGGCATTTTGGATGTATTGTTTACTTCAATCCTCACAATCTTTACACCAAGGAAGGAGGGTTTTACTCTCCCTATATTCCCAGTGAGGGAGTCACACACCCAGTGAGCTTAATTCGTTTCCCGAGGTGTCCTGGCTTTAAGGAACGGAAGCGTGTGATGTGAACCCAGTGTTGTCTTTCGCTTTAATTGTGGTCTTAGCCTCTTCACGTACTTTACTCTGACTTAAAAGAAACTTTTACACTTGGTACTGTTCACACTATTCCGGCCAGAAATCTGAGTCAAGATGACGTTATGCAGGGTTATGGAAAAAGCCAGTGCATGTCCCCAGAGTCCACATGTCAAAAAAATTTTCCATACTAAATATTTTCCGTATTTCCCATCTTAAATATGAATTCTGAGAAGAGAACTTTTGCTAAGATGTCAAATGCATTCAGTAGGAACAGCAGTTGTACAAACTGCGTTTTTACACCCTAAAACACTAGGAAGGAATCGGGCAAAACCGTTTTATGCTCCCCTGCATGGGTCGCTTTTGATTAAATTTCACGGATTCAGTCAATTAAGCTTTTATTTTAACAGGTATAATTTTGACCGAGTTAAGATTTATTCATATAGGAAAATGTTCGTTTGTCAAAAAAGGAAAAGATTATTTTGCTTTCCAGAATTGACCTGACAAAGTCATTGTTTGCATTTTTGTTTTTCGCATTAAAAATATAATACTTTCTAACAGCGTTCCGTGTATTCTTATCTCTTCTGACTCCAGGATTTCATAGAATGAGAAAAGGATTGTTAGGGAAATCGGAAACTTAAATTAAAGGTTTAATTCCCTGAACAGTCGAAACAATCGTGAGTGAGGAAAAGAAAGAATATTTTCCTCTATAAAGGTTTCCTTAGAAAAAGGAAATACAATTTGTATCATTTGATCCCTAACCACTTTGTCTTTCGGAAATTATGCATAAAAAGATTTTGTTTCTTTTCTCTTAATTTCTAAGGCTTACAGAGTAAATGGTTTCAGAAAATAATCTTTCTTGCGATTTAAAAGTAAAAAAAGGGGGAAATGATGAATAAGAAGAGAGACATGGTGACAGAGCAAGCCTTTGATACCATTAAAATCCTCCTTTCTACACTTACTAGTTTTAATCATCAGCAGTAACACATTCATTTCTATAAATACTAAACAGTGAGATAGGGAAAAAGTCGTTTATGGAAACACATACGCCAGCATAAAGCTAGTGTATTATAGGACTAAGCCTGCTTATTGCATAAATAATCGAGAGCTGGTATCTGTCCGGAAGAACTCAAAACGAATACACTGCTACTTGACCTTATATATTGTCCCAAGTAGAACGCCCAGCCACAGGGCAAGAATCCTAGCAAAATAAACCTGCTAAGAACCATTTTTGAAAATACTTTACACTTCTTTTTAGGGAGAGAATGCCTTCGGTGTGAAGGTTAAGAAAAATGATAAAATAACACTTTTTCCTTAAAAGAATCTTAAAGAAGAATGCAGCCTGTACCTCTCTGGGCACTTCTGTAGCGAGAGGCAGCAGTCGCGACTGCCCTTTATGCTGCGGCGCCAGGCTCGGAATCATGGCGAATGACCGCCTCCCACAGTCGTTGCCATGAATACAAGCTCTGCTCAAGCTCGCATCTCGGATGACAGTTACACCCGACAATGCAAGCGCCGTGCTCCTTACGAGGCATTTTGGATGTATTGTTTACTTCAATCCTCACAATCTTTACACCAAGGAAGGAGGGTTTTACTCTCCCTATATTCCCAGTGAGGGAGTCACACACCCAGTGAGCTTAATTCGTTTCCCGAGGTGTCCTGGCTTTAAGGAACGGAAGCGTGTGATGTGAACCCAGTGTTGTCTTTCGCTTTAATTGTGGTCTTAGCCTCTTCACGTACTTTACTCTGACTTAAAAGAAACTTTTACACTTGGTACTGTTCACACTATTCCGGCCAGAAATCTGAGTCAAGATGACGTTATGCAGGGTTATGGAAAAAGCCAGTGCATGTCCCCAGAGTCCACATGTCAAAAAAATTTTCCATACTAAATATTTTCCGTATTTCCCATCTTAAATATGAATTCTGAGAAGAGAACTTTTGCTAAGATGTCAAATGCATTCAGTAGGAACAGCAGTTGTACAAACTGCGTTTTTACACCCTAAAACACTAGGAAGGAATCGGGCAAAACCGTTTTATGCTCCCCTGCATGGGTCGCTTTTGATTAAATTTCACGGATTCAGTCAATTAAGCTTTTATTTTAACAGGTATAATTTTGACCGAGTTAAGATTTATTCATATAGGAAAATGTTCGTTTGTCAAAAAAGGAAAAGATTATTTTGCTTTCCAGAATTGACCTGACAAAGTCATTGTTTGCATTTTTGTTTTTCGCATTAAAAATATAATACTTTCTAACAGCGTTCCGTGTATTCTTATCTCTTCTGACTCCAGGATTTCATAGAATGAGAAAAGGATTGTTAGGGAAATCGGAAACTTAAATTAAAGGTTTAATTCCCTGAACAGTCGAAACAATCGTGAGTGAGGAAAAGAAAGAATATTTTCCTCTATAAAGGTTTCCTTAGAAAAAGGAAATACAATTTGTATCATTTGATCCCTAACCACTTTGTCTTTCGGAAATTATGCATAAAAAGATTTTGTTTCTTTTCTCTTAATTTCTAAGGCTTACAGAGTAAATGGTTTCAGAAAATAATCTTTCTTGCGATTTAAAAGTAAAAAAAGGGGGAAATGATGAATAAGAAGAGAGACATGGTGACAGAGCAAGCCTTTGATACCATTAAAATCCTCCTTTCTACACTTACTAGTTTTAATCATCAGCAGTAACACATTCATTTCTATAAATACTAAACAGTGAGATAGGGAAAAAGTCGTTTATGGAAACACATACGCCAGCATAAAGCTAGTGTATTATAGGACTAAGCCTGCTTATTGCATAAATAATCGAGAGCTGGTATCTGTCCGGAAGAACTCAAAACGAATACACTGCTACTTGACCTTATATATTGTCCCAAGTAGAACGCCCAGCCACAGGGCAAGAATCCTAGCAAAATAAACCTGCTAAGAACCATTTTTGAAAATACTTTACACTTCTTTTTAGGGAGAGAATGCCTTCGGTGTGAAGGTTAAGAAAAATGATAAAATAACACTTTTTCCTTAAAAGAATCTTAAAGAAGAATGCAGCCTGTACCTCTCTGGGCACTTCTGTAGCGAGAGGCAGCAGTCGCGACTGCCCTTTATGCTGCGGCGCCAGGCTCGGAATCATGGCGAATGACCGCCTCCCACAGTCGTTGCCATGAATACAAGCTCTGCTCAAGCTCGCATCTCGGATGACAGTTACACCCGACAATGCAAGCGCCGTGCTCCTTACGAGGCATTTTGGATGTATTGTTTACTTCAATCCTCACAATCTTTACACCAAGGAAGGAGGGTTTTACTCTCCCTATATTCCCAGTGAGGGAGTCACACACCCAGTGAGCTTAATTCGTTTCCCGAGGTGTCCTGGCTTTAAGGAACGGAAGCGTGTGATGTGAACCCAGTGTTGTCTTTCGCTTTAATTGTGGTCTTAGCCTCTTCACGTACTTTACTCTGACTTAAAAGAAACTTTTACACTTGGTACTGTTCACACTATTCCGGCCAGAAATCTGAGTCAAGATGACGTTATGCAGGGTTATGGAAAAAGCCAGTGCATGTCCCCAGAGTCCACATGTCAAAAAAATTTTCCATACTAAATATTTTCCGTATTTCCCATCTTAAATATGAATTCTGAGAAGAGAACTTTTGCTAAGATGTCAAATGCATTCAGTAGGAACAGCAGTTGTACAAACTGCGTTTTTACACCCTAAAACACTAGGAAGGAATCGGGCAAAACCGTTTTATGCTCCCCTGCATGGGTCGCTTTTGATTAAATTTCACGGATTCAGTCAATTAAGCTTTTATTTTAACAGGTATAATTTTGACCGAGTTAAGATTTATTCATATAGGAAAATGTTCGTTTGTCAAAAAAGGAAAAGATTATTTTGCTTTCCAGAATTGACCTGACAAAGTCATTGTTTGCATTTTTGTTTTTCGCATTAAAAATATAATACTTTCTAACAGCGTTCCGTGTATTCTTATCTCTTCTGACTCCAGGATTTCATAGAATGAGAAAAGGATTGTTAGGGAAATCGGAAACTTAAATTAAAGGTTTAATTCCCTGAACAGTCGAAACAATCGTGAGTGAGGAAAAGAAAGAATATTTTCCTCTATAAAGGTTTCCTTAGAAAAAGGAAATACAATTTGTATCATTTGATCCCTAACCACTTTGTCTTTCGGAAATTATGCATAAAAAGATTTTGTTTCTTTTCTCTTAATTTCTAAGGCTTACAGAGTAAATGGTTTCAGAAAATAATCTTTCTTGCGATTTAAAAGTAAAAAAAGGGGGAAATGATGAATAAGAAGAGAGACATGGTGACAGAGCAAGCCTTTGATACCATTAAAATCCTCCTTTCTACACTTACTAGTTTTAATCATCAGCAGTAACACATTCATTTCTATAAATACTAAACAGTGAGATAGGGAAAAAGTCGTTTATGGAAACACATACGCCAGCATAAAGCTAGTGTATTATAGGACTAAGCCTGCTTATTGCATAAATAATCGAGAGCTGGTATCTGTCCGGAAGAACTCAAAACGAATACACTGCTACTTGACCTTATATATTGTCCCAAGTAGAACGCCCAGCCACAGGGCAAGAATCCTAGCAAAATAAACCTGCTAAGAACCATTTTTGAAAATACTTTACACTTCTTTTTAGGGAGAGAATGCCTTCGGTGTGAAGGTTAAGAAAAATGATAAAATAACACTTTTTCCTTAAAAGAATCTTAAAGAAGAATGCAGCCTGTACCTCTCTGGGCACTTCTGTAGCGAGAGGCAGCAGTCGCGACTGCCCTTTATGCTGCGGCGCCAGGCTCGGAATCATGGCGAATGACCGCCTCCCACAGTCGTTGCCATGAATACAAGCTCTGCTCAAGCTCGCATCTCGGATGACAGTTACACCCGACAATGCAAGCGCCGTGCTCCTTACGAGGCATTTTGGATGTATTGTTTACTTCAATCCTCACAATCTTTACACCAAGGAAGGAGGGTTTTACTCTCCCTATATTCCCAGTGAGGGAGTCACACACCCAGTGAGCTTAATTCGTTTCCCGAGGTGTCCTGGCTTTAAGGAACGGAAGCGTGTGATGTGAACCCAGTGTTGTCTTTCGCTTTAATTGTGGTCTTAGCCTCTTCACGTACTTTACTCTGACTTAAAAGAAACTTTTACACTTGGTACTGTTCACACTATTCCGGCCAGAAATCTGAGTCAAGATGACGTTATGCAGGGTTATGGAAAAAGCCAGTGCATGTCCCCAGAGTCCACATGTCAAAAAAATTTTCCATACTAAATATTTTCCGTATTTCCCATCTTAAATATGAATTCTGAGAAGAGAACTTTTGCTAAGATGTCAAATGCATTCAGTAGGAACAGCAGTTGTACAAACTGCGTTTTTACACCCTAAAACACTAGGAAGGAATCGGGCAAAACCGTTTTATGCTCCCCTGCATGGGTCGCTTTTGATTAAATTTCACGGATTCAGTCAATTAAGCTTTTATTTTAACAGGTATAATTTTGACCGAGTTAAGATTTATTCATATAGGAAAATGTTCGTTTGTCAAAAAAGGAAAAGATTATTTTGCTTTCCAGAATTGACCTGACAAAGTCATTGTTTGCATTTTTGTTTTTCGCATTAAAAATATAATACTTTCTAACAGCGTTCCGTGTATTCTTATCTCTTCTGACTCCAGGATTTCATAGAATGAGAAAAGGATTGTTAGGGAAATCGGAAACTTAAATTAAAGGTTTAATTCCCTGAACAGTCGAAACAATCGTGAGTGAGGAAAAGAAAGAATATTTTCCTCTATAAAGGTTTCCTTAGAAAAAGGAAATACAATTTGTATCATTTGATCCCTAACCACTTTGTCTTTCGGAAATTATGCATAAAAAGATTTTGTTTCTTTTCTCTTAATTTCTAAGGCTTACAGAGTAAATGGTTTCAGAAAATAATCTTTCTTGCGATTTAAAAGTAAAAAAAGGGGGAAATGATGAATAAGAAGAGAGACATGGTGACAGAGCAAGCCTTTGATACCATTAAAATCCTCCTTTCTACACTTACTAGTTTTAATCATCAGCAGTAACACATTCATTTCTATAAATACTAAACAGTGAGATAGGGAAAAAGTCGTTTATGGAAACACATACGCCAGCATAAAGCTAGTGTATTATAGGACTAAGCCTGCTTATTGCATAAATAATCGAGAGCTGGTATCTGTCCGGAAGAACTCAAAACGAATACACTGCTACTTGACCTTATATATTGTCCCAAGTAGAACGCCCAGCCACAGGGCAAGAATCCTAGCAAAATAAACCTGCTAAGAACCATTTTTGAAAATACTTTACACTTCTTTTTAGGGAGAGAATGCCTTCGGTGTGAAGGTTAAGAAAAATGATAAAATAACACTTTTTCCTTAAAAGAATCTTAAAGAAGAATGCAGCCTGTACCTCTCTGGGCACTTCTGTAGCGAGAGGCAGCAGTCGCGACTGCCCTTTATGCTGCGGCGCCAGGCTCGGAATCATGGCGAATGACCGCCTCCCACAGTCGTTGCCATGAATACAAGCTCTGCTCAAGCTCGCATCTCGGATGACAGTTACACCCGACAATGCAAGCGCCGTGCTCCTTACGAGGCATTTTGGATGTATTGTTTACTTCAATCCTCACAATCTTTACACCAAGGAAGGAGGGTTTTACTCTCCCTATATTCCCAGTGAGGGAGTCACACACCCAGTGAGCTTAATTCGTTTCCCGAGGTGTCCTGGCTTTAAGGAACGGAAGCGTGTGATGTGAACCCAGTGTTGTCTTTCGCTTTAATTGTGGTCTTAGCCTCTTCACGTACTTTACTCTGACTTAAAAGAAACTTTTACACTTGGTACTGTTCACACTATTCCGGCCAGAAATCTGAGTCAAGATGACGTTATGCAGGGTTATGGAAAAAGCCAGTGCATGTCCCCAGAGTCCACATGTCAAAAAAATTTTCCATACTAAATATTTTCCGTATTTCCCATCTTAAATATGAATTCTGAGAAGAGAACTTTTGCTAAGATGTCAAATGCATTCAGTAGGAACAGCAGTTGTACAAACTGCGTTTTTACACCCTAAAACACTAGGAAGGAATCGGGCAAAACCGTTTTATGCTCCCCTGCATGGGTCGCTTTTGATTAAATTTCACGGATTCAGTCAATTAAGCTTTTATTTTAACAGGTATAATTTTGACCGAGTTAAGATTTATTCATATAGGAAAATGTTCGTTTGTCAAAAAAGGAAAAGATTATTTTGCTTTCCAGAATTGACCTGACAAAGTCATTGTTTGCATTTTTGTTTTTCGCATTAAAAATATAATACTTTCTAACAGCGTTCCGTGTATTCTTATCTCTTCTGACTCCAGGATTTCATAGAATGAGAAAAGGATTGTTAGGGAAATCGGAAACTTAAATTAAAGGTTTAATTCCCTGAACAGTCGAAACAATCGTGAGTGAGGAAAAGAAAGAATATTTTCCTCTATAAAGGTTTCCTTAGAAAAAGGAAATACAATTTGTATCATTTGATCCCTAACCACTTTGTCTTTCGGAAATTATGCATAAAAAGATTTTGTTTCTTTTCTCTTAATTTCTAAGGCTTACAGAGTAAATGGTTTCAGAAAATAATCTTTCTTGCGATTTAAAAGTAAAAAAAGGGGGAAATGATGAATAAGAAGAGAGACATGGTGACAGAGCAAGCCTTTGATACCATTAAAATCCTCCTTTCTACACTTACTAGTTTTAATCATCAGCAGTAACACATTCATTTCTATAAATACTAAACAGTGAGATAGGGAAAAAGTCGTTTATGGAAACACATACGCCAGCATAAAGCTAGTGTATTATAGGACTAAGCCTGCTTATTGCATAAATAATCGAGAGCTGGTATCTGTCCGGAAGAACTCAAAACGAATACACTGCTACTTGACCTTATATATTGTCCCAAGTAGAACGCCCAGCCACAGGGCAAGAATCCTAGCAAAATAAACCTGCTAAGAACCATTTTTGAAAATACTTTACACTTCTTTTTAGGGAGAGAATGCCTTCGGTGTGAAGGTTAAGAAAAATGATAAAATAACACTTTTTCCTTAAAAGAATCTTAAAGAAGAATGCAGCCTGTACCTCTCTGGGCACTTCTGTAGCGAGAGGCAGCAGTCGCGACTGCCCTTTATGCTGCGGCGCCAGGCTCGGAATCATGGCGAATGACCGCCTCCCACAGTCGTTGCCATGAATACAAGCTCTGCTCAAGCTCGCATCTCGGATGACAGTTACACCCGACAATGCAAGCGCCGTGCTCCTTACGAGGCATTTTGGATGTATTGTTTACTTCAATCCTCACAATCTTTACACCAAGGAAGGAGGGTTTTACTCTCCCTATATTCCCAGTGAGGGAGTCACACACCCAGTGAGCTTAATTCGTTTCCCGAGGTGTCCTGGCTTTAAGGAACGGAAGCGTGTGATGTGAACCCAGTGTTGTCTTTCGCTTTAATTGTGGTCTTAGCCTCTTCACGTACTTTACTCTGACTTAAAAGAAACTTTTACACTTGGTACTGTTCACACTATTCCGGCCAGAAATCTGAGTCAAGATGACGTTATGCAGGGTTATGGAAAAAGCCAGTGCATGTCCCCAGAGTCCACATGTCAAAAAAATTTTCCATACTAAATATTTTCCGTATTTCCCATCTTAAATATGAATTCTGAGAAGAGAACTTTTGCTAAGATGTCAAATGCATTCAGTAGGAACAGCAGTTGTACAAACTGCGTTTTTACACCCTAAAACACTAGGAAGGAATCGGGCAAAACCGTTTTATGCTCCCCTGCATGGGTCGCTTTTGATTAAATTTCACGGATTCAGTCAATTAAGCTTTTATTTTAACAGGTATAATTTTGACCGAGTTAAGATTTATTCATATAGGAAAATGTTCGTTTGTCAAAAAAGGAAAAGATTATTTTGCTTTCCAGAATTGACCTGACAAAGTCATTGTTTGCATTTTTGTTTTTCGCATTAAAAATATAATACTTTCTAACAGCGTTCCGTGTATTCTTATCTCTTCTGACTCCAGGATTTCATAGAATGAGAAAAGGATTGTTAGGGAAATCGGAAACTTAAATTAAAGGTTTAATTCCCTGAACAGTCGAAACAATCGTGAGTGAGGAAAAGAAAGAATATTTTCCTCTATAAAGGTTTCCTTAGAAAAAGGAAATACAATTTGTATCATTTGATCCCTAACCACTTTGTCTTTCGGAAATTATGCATAAAAAGATTTTGTTTCTTTTCTCTTAATTTCTAAGGCTTACAGAGTAAATGGTTTCAGAAAATAATCTTTCTTGCGATTTAAAAGTAAAAAAAGGGGGAAATGATGAATAAGAAGAGAGACATGGTGACAGAGCAAGCCTTTGATACCATTAAAATCCTCCTTTCTACACTTACTAGTTTTAATCATCAGCAGTAACACATTCATTTCTATAAATACTAAACAGTGAGATAGGGAAAAAGTCGTTTATGGAAACACATACGCCAGCATAAAGCTAGTGTATTATAGGACTAAGCCTGCTTATTGCATAAATAATCGAGAGCTGGTATCTGTCCGGAAGAACTCAAAACGAATACACTGCTACTTGACCTTATATATTGTCCCAAGTAGAACGCCCAGCCACAGGGCAAGAATCCTAGCAAAATAAACCTGCTAAGAACCATTTTTGAAAATACTTTACACTTCTTTTTAGGGAGAGAATGCCTTCGGTGTGAAGGTTAAGAAAAATGATAAAATAACACTTTTTCCTTAAAAGAATCTTAAAGAAGAATGCAGCCTGTACCTCTCTGGGCACTTCTGTAGCGAGAGGCAGCAGTCGCGACTGCCCTTTATGCTGCGGCGCCAGGCTCGGAATCATGGCGAATGACCGCCTCCCACAGTCGTTGCCATGAATACAAGCTCTGCTCAAGCTCGCATCTCGGATGACAGTTACACCCGACAATGCAAGCGCCGTGCTCCTTACGAGGCATTTTGGATGTATTGTTTACTTCAATCCTCACAATCTTTACACCAAGGAAGGAGGGTTTTACTCTCCCTATATTCCCAGTGAGGGAGTCACACACCCAGTGAGCTTAATTCGTTTCCCGAGGTGTCCTGGCTTTAAGGAACGGAAGCGTGTGATGTGAACCCAGTGTTGTCTTTCGCTTTAATTGTGGTCTTAGCCTCTTCACGTACTTTACTCTGACTTAAAAGAAACTTTTACACTTGGTACTGTTCACACTATTCCGGCCAGAAATCTGAGTCAAGATGACGTTATGCAGGGTTATGGAAAAAGCCAGTGCATGTCCCCAGAGTCCACATGTCAAAAAAATTTTCCATACTAAATATTTTCCGTATTTCCCATCTTAAATATGAATTCTGAGAAGAGAACTTTTGCTAAGATGTCAAATGCATTCAGTAGGAACAGCAGTTGTACAAACTGCGTTTTTACACCCTAAAACACTAGGAAGGAATCGGGCAAAACCGTTTTATGCTCCCCTGCATGGGTCGCTTTTGATTAAATTTCACGGATTCAGTCAATTAAGCTTTTATTTTAACAGGTATAATTTTGACCGAGTTAAGATTTATTCATATAGGAAAATGTTCGTTTGTCAAAAAAGGAAAAGATTATTTTGCTTTCCAGAATTGACCTGACAAAGTCATTGTTTGCATTTTTGTTTTTCGCATTAAAAATATAATACTTTCTAACAGCGTTCCGTGTATTCTTATCTCTTCTGACTCCAGGATTTCATAGAATGAGAAAAGGATTGTTAGGGAAATCGGAAACTTAAATTAAAGGTTTAATTCCCTGAACAGTCGAAACAATCGTGAGTGAGGAAAAGAAAGAATATTTTCCTCTATAAAGGTTTCCTTAGAAAAAGGAAATACAATTTGTATCATTTGATCCCTAACCACTTTGTCTTTCGGAAATTATGCATAAAAAGATTTTGTTTCTTTTCTCTTAATTTCTAAGGCTTACAGAGTAAATGGTTTCAGAAAATAATCTTTCTTGCGATTTAAAAGTAAAAAAAGGGGGAAATGATGAATAAGAAGAGAGACATGGTGACAGAGCAAGCCTTTGATACCATTAAAATCCTCCTTTCTACACTTACTAGTTTTAATCATCAGCAGTAACACATTCATTTCTATAAATACTAAACAGTGAGATAGGGAAAAAGTCGTTTATGGAAACACATACGCCAGCATAAAGCTAGTGTATTATAGGACTAAGCCTGCTTATTGCATAAATAATCGAGAGCTGGTATCTGTCCGGAAGAACTCAAAACGAATACACTGCTACTTGACCTTATATATTGTCCCAAGTAGAACGCCCAGCCACAGGGCAAGAATCCTAGCAAAATAAACCTGCTAAGAACCATTTTTGAAAATACTTTACACTTCTTTTTAGGGAGAGAATGCCTTCGGTGTGAAGGTTAAGAAAAATGATAAAATAACACTTTTTCCTTAAAAGAATCTTAAAGAAGAATGCAGCCTGTACCTCTCTGGGCACTTCTGTAGCGAGAGGCAGCAGTCGCGACTGCCCTTTATGCTGCGGCGCCAGGCTCGGAATCATGGCGAATGACCGCCTCCCACAGTCGTTGCCATGAATACAAGCTCTGCTCAAGCTCGCATCTCGGATGACAGTTACACCCGACAATGCAAGCGCCGTGCTCCTTACGAGGCATTTTGGATGTATTGTTTACTTCAATCCTCACAATCTTTACACCAAGGAAGGAGGGTTTTACTCTCCCTATATTCCCAGTGAGGGAGTCACACACCCAGTGAGCTTAATTCGTTTCCCGAGGTGTCCTGGCTTTAAGGAACGGAAGCGTGTGATGTGAACCCAGTGTTGTCTTTCGCTTTAATTGTGGTCTTAGCCTCTTCACGTACTTTACTCTGACTTAAAAGAAACTTTTACACTTGGTACTGTTCACACTATTCCGGCCAGAAATCTGAGTCAAGATGACGTTATGCAGGGTTATGGAAAAAGCCAGTGCATGTCCCCAGAGTCCACATGTCAAAAAAATTTTCCATACTAAATATTTTCCGTATTTCCCATCTTAAATATGAATTCTGAGAAGAGAACTTTTGCTAAGATGTCAAATGCATTCAGTAGGAACAGCAGTTGTACAAACTGCGTTTTTACACCCTAAAACACTAGGAAGGAATCGGGCAAAACCGTTTTATGCTCCCCTGCATGGGTCGCTTTTGATTAAATTTCACGGATTCAGTCAATTAAGCTTTTATTTTAACAGGTATAATTTTGACCGAGTTAAGATTTATTCATATAGGAAAATGTTCGTTTGTCAAAAAAGGAAAAGATTATTTTGCTTTCCAGAATTGACCTGACAAAGTCATTGTTTGCATTTTTGTTTTTCGCATTAAAAATATAATACTTTCTAACAGCGTTCCGTGTATTCTTATCTCTTCTGACTCCAGGATTTCATAGAATGAGAAAAGGATTGTTAGGGAAATCGGAAACTTAAATTAAAGGTTTAATTCCCTGAACAGTCGAAACAATCGTGAGTGAGGAAAAGAAAGAATATTTTCCTCTATAAAGGTTTCCTTAGAAAAAGGAAATACAATTTGTATCATTTGATCCCTAACCACTTTGTCTTTCGGAAATTATGCATAAAAAGATTTTGTTTCTTTTCTCTTAATTTCTAAGGCTTACAGAGTAAATGGTTTCAGAAAATAATCTTTCTTGCGATTTAAAAGTAAAAAAAGGGGGAAATGATGAATAAGAAGAGAGACATGGTGACAGAGCAAGCCTTTGATACCATTAAAATCCTCCTTTCTACACTTACTAGTTTTAATCATCAGCAGTAACACATTCATTTCTATAAATACTAAACAGTGAGATAGGGAAAAAGTCGTTTATGGAAACACATACGCCAGCATAAAGCTAGTGTATTATAGGACTAAGCCTGCTTATTGCATAAATAATCGAGAGCTGGTATCTGTCCGGAAGAACTCAAAACGAATACACTGCTACTTGACCTTATATATTGTCCCAAGTAGAACGCCCAGCCACAGGGCAAGAATCCTAGCAAAATAAACCTGCTAAGAACCATTTTTGAAAATACTTTACACTTCTTTTTAGGGAGAGAATGCCTTCGGTGTGAAGGTTAAGAAAAATGATAAAATAACACTTTTTCCTTAAAAGAATCTTAAAGAAGAATGCAGCCTGTACCTCTCTGGGCACTTCTGTAGCGAGAGGCAGCAGTCGCGACTGCCCTTTATGCTGCGGCGCCAGGCTCGGAATCATGGCGAATGACCGCCTCCCACAGTCGTTGCCATGAATACAAGCTCTGCTCAAGCTCGCATCTCGGATGACAGTTACACCCGACAATGCAAGCGCCGTGCTCCTTACGAGGCATTTTGGATGTATTGTTTACTTCAATCCTCACAATCTTTACACCAAGGAAGGAGGGTTTTACTCTCCCTGTATTCCCAGTGAGGGAGTCACACACCCAGTGAGCTTAATTCGTTTCCCGAGGTGTCCTGGCTTTAAGGAACGGAAGCGTGTGATGTGAACCCAGTGTTGTCTTTCGCTTTAATTGTGGTCTTAGCCTCTTCACGTACTTTACTCTGACTTAAAAGAAACTTTTACACTTGGTACTGTTCACACTATTCCGGCCAGAAATCTGAGTCAAGATGACGTTATGCAGGGTTATGGAAAAAGCCAGTGCATGTCCCCAGAGTCCACATGTCAAAAAAATTTTCCATACTAAATATTTTCCGTATTTCCCATCTTAAATATGAATTCTGAGAAGAGAACTTTTGCTAAGATGTCAAATGCATTCAGTAGGAACAGCAGTTGTACAAACTGCGTTTTTACACCCTAAAACACTAGGAAGGAATCGGGCAAAACCGTTTTATGCTCCCCTGCATGGGTCGCTTTTGATTAAATTTCACGGATTCAGTCAATTAAGCTTTTATTTTAACAGGTATAATTTTGACCGAGTTAAGATTTATTCATATAGGAAAATGTTCGTTTGTCAAAAAAGGAAAAGATTATTTTGCTTTCCAGAATTGACCTGACAAAGTCATTGTTTGCATTTTTGTTTTTCGCATTAAAAATATAATACTTTCTAACAGCGTTCCGTGTATTCTTATCTCTTCTGACTCCAGGATTTCATAGAATGAGAAAAGGATTGTTAGGGAAATCGGAAACTTAAATTAAAGGTTTAATTCCCTGAACAGTCGAAACAATCGTGAGTGAGGAAAAGAAAGAATATTTTCCTCTATAAAGGTTTCCTTAGAAAAAGGAAATACAATTTGTATCATTTGATCCCTAACCACTTTGTCTTTCGGAAATTATGCATAAAAAGATTTTGTTTCTTTTCTCTTAATTTCTAAGGCTTACAGAGTAAATGGTTTCAGAAAATAATCTTTCTTGCGATTTAAAAGTAAAAAAAGGGGGAAATGATGAATAAGAAGAGAGACATGGTGACAGAGCAAGCCTTTGATACCATTAAAATCCTCCTTTCTACACTTACTAGTTTTAATCATCAGCAGTAACACATTCATTTCTATAAATACTAAACAGTGAGATAGGGAAAAAGTCGTTTATGGAAACACATACGCCAGCATAAAGCTAGTGTATTATAGGACTAAGCCTGCTTATTGCATAAATAATCGAGAGCTGGTATCTGTCCGGAAGAACTCAAAACGAATACACTGCTACTTGACCTTATATATTGTCCCAAGTAGAACGCCCAGCCACAGGGCAAGAATCCTAGCAAAATAAACCTGCTAAGAACCATTTTTGAAAATACTTTACACTTCTTTTTAGGGAGAGAATGCCTTCGGTGTGAAGGTTAAGAAAAATGATAAAATAACACTTTTTCCTTAAAAGAATCTTAAAGAAGAATGCAGCCTGTACCTCTCTGGGCACTTCTGTAGCGAGAGGCAGCAGTCGCGACTGCCCTTTATGCTGCGGCGCCAGGCTCGGAATCATGGCGAATGACCGCCTCCCACAGTCGTTGCCATGAATACAAGCTCTGCTCAAGCTCGCATCTCGGATGACAGTTACACCCGACAATGCAAGCGCCGTGCTCCTTACGAGGCATTTTGGATGTATTGTTTACTTCAATCCTCACAATCTTTACACCAAGGAAGGAGGGTTTTACTCTCCCTATATTCCCAGTGAGGGAGTCACACACCCAGTGAGCTTAATTCGTTTCCCGAGGTGTCCTGGCTTTAAGGAACGGAAGCGTGTGATGTGAACCCAGTGTTGTCTTTCGCTTTAATTGTGGTCTTAGCCTCTTCACGTACTTTACTCTGACTTAAAAGAAACTTTTACACTTGGTACTGTTCACACTATTCCGGCCAGAAATCTGAGTCAAGATGACGTTATGCAGGGTTATGGAAAAAGCCAGTGCATGTCCCCAGAGTCCACATGTCAAAAAAATTTTCCATACTAAATATTTTCCGTATTTCCCATCTTAAATATGAATTCTGAGAAGAGAACTTTTGCTAAGATGTCAAATGCATTCAGTAGGAACAGCAGTTGTACAAACTGCGTTTTTACACCCTAAAACACTAGGAAGGAATCGGGCAAAACCGTTTTATGCTCCCCTGCATGGGTCGCTTTTGATTAAATTTCACGGATTCAGTCAATTAAGCTTTTATTTTAACAGGTATAATTTTGACCGAGTTAAGATTTATTCATATAGGAAAATGTTCGTTTGTCAAAAAAGGAAAAGATTATTTTGCTTTCCAGAATTGACCTGACAAAGTCATTGTTTGCATTTTTGTTTTTCGCATTAAAAATATAATACTTTCTAACAGCGTTCCGTGTATTCTTATCTCTTCTGACTCCAGGATTTCATAGAATGAGAAAAGGATTGTTAGGGAAATCGGAAACTTAAATTAAAGGTTTAATTCCCTGAACAGTCGAAACAATCGTGAGTGAGGAAAAGAAAGAATATTTTCCTCTATAAAGGTTTCCTTAGAAAAAGGAAATACAATTTGTATCATTTGATCCCTAACCACTTTGTCTTTCGGAAATTATGCATAAAAAGATTTTGTTTCTTTTCTCTTAATTTCTAAGGCTTACAGAGTAAATGGTTTCAGAAAATAATCTTTCTTGCGATTTAAAAGTAAAAAAAGGGGGAAATGATGAATAAGAAGAGAGACATGGTGACAGAGCAAGCCTTTGATACCATTAAAATCCTCCTTTCTACACTTACTAGTTTTAATCATCAGCAGTAACACATTCATTTCTATAAATACTAAACAGTGAGATAGGGAAAAAGTCGTTTATGGAAACACATACGCCAGCATAAAGCTAGTGTATTATAGGACTAAGCCTGCTTATTGCATAAATAATCGAGAGCTGGTATCTGTCCGGAAGAACTCAAAACGAATACACTGCTACTTGACCTTATATATTGTCCCAAGTAGAACGCCCAGCCACAGGGCAAGAATCCTAGCAAAATAAACCTGCTAAGAACCATTTTTGAAAATACTTTACACTTCTTTTTAGGGAGAGAATGCCTTCGGTGTGAAGGTTAAGAAAAATGATAAAATAACACTTTTTCCTTAAAAGAATCTTAAAGAAGAATGCAGCCTGTACCTCTCTGGGCACTTCTGTAGCGAGAGGCAGCAGTCGCGACTGCCCTTTATGCTGCGGCGCCAGGCTCGGAATCATGGCGAATGACCGCCTCCCACAGTCGTTGCCATGAATACAAGCTCTGCTCAAGCTCGCATCTCGGATGACAGTTACACCCGACAATGCAAGCGCCGTGCTCCTTACGAGGCATTTTGGATGTATTGTTTACTTCAATCCTCACAATCTTTACACCAAGGAAGGAGGGTTTTACTCTCCCTATATTCCCAGTGAGGGAGTCACACACCCAGTGAGCTTAATTCGTTTCCCGAGGTGTCCTGGCTTTAAGGAACGGAAGCGTGTGATGTGAACCCAGTGTTGTCTTTCGCTTTAATTGTGGTCTTAGCCTCTTCACGTACTTTACTCTGACTTAAAAGAAACTTTTACACTTGGTACTGTTCACACTATTCCGGCCAGAAATCTGAGTCAAGATGACGTTATGCAGGGTTATGGAAAAAGCCAGTGCATGTCCCCAGAGTCCACATGTCAAAAAAATTTTCCATACTAAATATTTTCCGTATTTCCCATCTTAAATATGAATTCTGAGAAGAGAACTTTTGCTAAGATGTCAAATGCATTCAGTAGGAACAGCAGTTGTACAAACTGCGTTTTTACACCCTAAAACACTAGGAAGGAATCGGGCAAAACCGTTTTATGCTCCCCTGCATGGGTCGCTTTTGATTAAATTTCACGGATTCAGTCAATTAAGCTTTTATTTTAACAGGTATAATTTTGACCGAGTTAAGATTTATTCATATAGGAAAATGTTCGTTTGTCAAAAAAGGAAAAGATTATTTTGCTTTCCAGAATTGACCTGACAAAGTCATTGTTTGCATTTTTGTTTTTCGCATTAAAAATATAATACTTTCTAACAGCGTTCCGTGTATTCTTATCTCTTCTGACTCCAGGATTTCATAGAATGAGAAAAGGATTGTTAGGGAAATCGGAAACTTAAATTAAAGGTTTAATTCCCTGAACAGTCGAAACAATCGTGAGTGAGGAAAAGAAAGAATATTTTCCTCTATAAAGGTTTCCTTAGAAAAAGGAAATACAATTTGTATCATTTGATCCCTAACCACTTTGTCTTTCGGAAATTATGCATAAAAAGATTTTGTTTCTTTTCTCTTAATTTCTAAGGCTTACAGAGTAAATGGTTTCAGAAAATAATCTTTCTTGCGATTTAAAAGTAAAAAAAGGGGGAAATGATGAATAAGAAGAGAGACATGGTGACAGAGCAAGCCTTTGATACCATTAAAATCCTCCTTTCTACACTTACTAGTTTTAATCATCAGCAGTAACACATTCATTTCTATAAATACTAAACAGTGAGATAGGGAAAAAGTCGTTTATGGAAACACATACGCCAGCATAAAGCTAGTGTATTATAGGACTAAGCCTGCTTATTGCATAAATAATCGAGAGCTGGTATCTGTCCGGAAGAACTCAAAACGAATACACTGCTACTTGACCTTATATATTGTCCCAAGTAGAACGCCCAGCCACAGGGCAAGAATCCTAGCAAAATAAACCTGCTAAGAACCATTTTTGAAAATACTTTACACTTCTTTTTAGGGAGAGAATGCCTTCGGTGTGAAGGTTAAGAAAAATGATAAAATAACACTTTTTCCTTAAAAGAATCTTAAAGAAGAATGCAGCCTGTACCTCTCTGGGCACTTCTGTAGCGAGAGGCAGCAGTCGCGACTGCCCTTTATGCTGCGGCGCCAGGCTCGGAATCATGGCGAATGACCGCCTCCCACAGTCGTTGCCATGAATACAAGCTCTGCTCAAGCTCGCATCTCGGATGACAGTTACACCCGACAATGCAAGCGCCGTGCTCCTTACGAGGCATTTTGGATGTATTGTTTACTTCAATCCTCACAATCTTTACACCAAGGAAGGAGGGTTTTACTCTCCCTATATTCCCAGTGAGGGAGTCACACACCCAGTGAGCTTAATTCGTTTCCCGAGGTGTCCTGGCTTTAAGGAACGGAAGCGTGTGATGTGAACCCAGTGTTGTCTTTCGCTTTAATTGTGGTCTTAGCCTCTTCACGTACTTTACTCTGACTTAAAAGAAACTTTTACACTTGGTACTGTTCACACTATTCCGGCCAGAAATCTGAGTCAAGATGACGTTATGCAGGGTTATGGAAAAAGCCAGTGCATGTCCCCAGAGTCCACATGTCAAAAAAATTTTCCATACTAAATATTTTCCGTATTTCCCATCTTAAATATGAATTCTGAGAAGAGAACTTTTGCTAAGATGTCAAATGCATTCAGTAGGAACAGCAGTTGTACAAACTGCGTTTTTACACCCTAAAACACTAGGAAGGAATCGGGCAAAACCGTTTTATGCTCCCCTGCATGGGTCGCTTTTGATTAAATTTCACGGATTCAGTCAATTAAGCTTTTATTTTAACAGGTATAATTTTGACCGAGTTAAGATTTATTCATATAGGAAAATGTTCGTTTGTCAAAAAAGGAAAAGATTATTTTGCTTTCCAGAATTGACCTGACAAAGTCATTGTTTGCATTTTTGTTTTTCGCATTAAAAATATAATACTTTCTAACAGCGTTCCGTGTATTCTTATCTCTTCTGACTCCAGGATTTCATAGAATGAGAAAAGGATTGTTAGGGAAATCGGAAACTTAAATTAAAGGTTTAATTCCCTGAACAGTCGAAACAATCGTGAGTGAGGAAAAGAAAGAATATTTTCCTCTATAAAGGTTTCCTTAGAAAAAGGAAATACAATTTGTATCATTTGATCCCTAACCACTTTGTCTTTCGGAAATTATGCATAAAAAGATTTTGTTTCTTTTCTCTTAATTTCTAAGGCTTACAGAGTAAATGTTTTCAGAAAATAATCTTTCTTGCGATTTAAAAGTAAAAAAAGGGGGAAATGATGAATAAGAAGAGAGACATGGTGACAGAGCAAGCCTTTGATACCATTAAAATCCTCCTTTCTACACTTACTAGTTTTAATCATCAGCAGTAACACATTCATTTCTATAAATACTAAACAGTGAGATAGGGAAAAAGTCGTTTATGGAAACACATACGCCAGCATAAAGCTAGTGTATTATAGGACTAAGCCTGCTTATTGCATAAATAATCGAGAGCTGGTATCTGTCCGGAAGAACTCAAAACGAATACACTGCTACTTGACCTTATATATTGTCCCAAGTAGAACGCCCAGCCACAGGGCAAGAATCCTAGCAAAATAAACCTGCTAAGAACCATTTTTGAAAATACTTTACACTTCTTTTTAGGGAGAGAATGCCTTCGGTGTGAAGGTTAAGAAAAATGATAAAATAACACTTTTTCCTTAAAAGAATCTTAAAGAAGAATGCAGCCTGTACCTCTCTGGGCACTTCTGTAGCGAGAGGCAGCAGTCGCGACTGCCCTTTATGCTGCGGCGCCAGGCTCGGAATCATGGCGAATGACCGCCTCCCACAGTCGTTGCCATGAATACAAGCTCTGCTCAAGCTCGCATCTCGGATGACAGTTACACCCGACAATGCAAGCGCCGTGCTCCTTACGAGGCATTTTGGATGTATTGTTTACTTCAATCCTCACAATCTTTACACCAAGGAAGGAGGGTTTTACTCTCCCTATATTCCCAGTGAGGGAGTCACACACCCAGTGAGCTTAATTCGTTTCCCGAGGTGTCCTGGCTTTAAGGAACGGAAGCGTGTGATGTGAACCCAGTGTTGTCTTTCGCTTTAATTGTGGTCTTAGCCTCTTCACGTACTTTACTCTGACTTAAAAGAAACTTTTACACTTGGTACTGTTCACACTATTCCGGCCAGAAATCTGAGTCAAGATGACGTTATGCAGGGTTATGGAAAAAGCCAGTGCATGTCCCCAGAGTCCACATGTCAAAAAAATTTTCCATACTAAATATTTTCCGTATTTCCCATCTTAAATATGAATTCTGAGAAGAGAACTTTTGCTAAGATGTCAAATGCATTCAGTAGGAACAGCAGTTGTACAAACTGCGTTTTTACACCCTAAAACACTAGGAAGGAATCGGGCAAAACCGTTTTATGCTCCCCTGCATGGGTCGCTTTTGATTAAATTTCACGGATTCAGTCAATTAAGCTTTTATTTTAACAGGTATAATTTTGACCGAGTTAAGATTTATTCATATAGGAAAATGTTCGTTTGTCAAAAAAGGAAAAGATTATTTTGCTTTCCAGAATTGACCTGACAAAGTCATTGTTTGCATTTTTGTTTTTCGCATTAAAAATATAATACTTTCTAACAGCGTTCCGTGTATTCTTATCTCTTCTGACTCCAGGATTTCATAGAATGAGAAAAGGATTGTTAGGGAAATCGGAAACTTAAATTAAAGGTTTAATTCCCTGAACAGTCGAAACAATCGTGAGTGAGGAAAAGAAAGAATATTTTCCTCTATAAAGGTTTCCTTAGAAAAAGGAAATACAATTTGTATCATTTGATCCCTAACCACTTTGTCTTTCGGAAATTATGCATAAAAAGATTTTGTTTCTTTTCTCTTAATTTCTAAGGCTTACAGAGTAAATGGTTTCAGAAAATAATCTTTCTTGCGATTTAAAAGTAAAAAAAGGGGGAAATGATGAATAAGAAGAGAGACATGGTGACAGAGCAAGCCTTTGATACCATTAAAATCCTCCTTTCTACACTTACTAGTTTTAATCATCAGCAGTAACACATTCATTTCTATAAATACTAAACAGTGAGATAGGGAAAAAGTCGTTTATGGAAACACATACGCCAGCATAAAGCTAGTGTATTATAGGACTAAGCCTGCTTATTGCATAAATAATCGAGAGCTGGTATCTGTCCGGAAGAACTCAAAACGAATACACTGCTACTTGACCTTATATATTGTCCCAAGTAGAACGCCCAGCCACAGGGCAAGAATCCTAGCAAAATAAACCTGCTAAGAACCATTTTTGAAAATACTTTACACTTCTTTTTAGGGAGAGAATGCCTTCGGTGTGAAGGTTAAGAAAAATGATAAAATAACACTTTTTCCTTAAAAGAATCTTAAAGAAGAATGCAGCCTGTACCTCTCTGGGCACTTCTGTAGCGAGAGGCAGCAGTCGCGACTGCCCTTTATGCTGCGGCGCCAGGCTCGGAATCATGGCGAATGACCGCCTCCCACAGTCGTTGCCATGAATACAAGCTCTGCTCAAGCTCGCATCTCGGATGACAGTTACACCCGACAATGCAAGCGCCGTGCTCCTTACGAGGCATTTTGGATGTATTGTTTACTTCAATCCTCACAATCTTTACACCAAGGAAGGAGGGTTTTACTCTCCCTATATTCCCAGTGAGGGAGTCACACACCCAGTGAGCTTAATTCGTTTCCCGAGGTGTCCTGGCTTTAAGGAACGGAAGCGTGTGATGTGAACCCAGTGTTGTCTTTCGCTTTAATTGTGGTCTTAGCCTCTTCACGTACTTTACTCTGACTTAAAAGAAACTTTTACACTTGGTACTGTTCACACTATTCCGGCCAGAAATCTGAGTCAAGATGACGTTATGCAGGGTTATGGAAAAAGCCAGTGCATGTCCCCAGAGTCCACATGTCAAAAAAATTTTCCATACTAAATATTTTCCGTATTTCCCATCTTAAATATGAATTCTGAGAAGAGAACTTTTGCTAAGATGTCAAATGCATTCAGTAGGAACAGCAGTTGTACAAACTGCGTTTTTACACCCTAAAACACTAGGAAGGAATCGGGCAAAACCGTTTTATGCTCCCCTGCATGGGTCGCTTTTGATTAAATTTCACGGATTCAGTCAATTAAGCTTTTATTTTAACAGGTATAATTTTGACCGAGTTAAGATTTATTCATATAGGAAAATGTTCGTTTGTCAAAAAAGGAAAAGATTATTTTGCTTTCCAGAATTGACCTGACAAAGTCATTGTTTGCATTTTTGTTTTTCGCATTAAAAATATAATACTTTCTAACAGCGTTCCGTGTATTCTTATCTCTTCTGACTCCAGGATTTCATAGAATGAGAAAAGGATTGTTAGGGAAATCGGAAACTTAAATTAAAGGTTTAATTCCCTGAACAGTCGAAACAATCGTGAGTGAGGAAAAGAAAGAATATTTTCCTCTATAAAGGTTTCCTTAGAAAAAGGAAATACAATTTGTATCATTTGATCCCTAACCACTTTGTCTTTCGGAAATTATGCATAAAAAGATTTTGTTTCTTTTCTCTTAATTTCTAAGGCTTACAGAGTAAATGGTTTCAGAAAATAATCTTTCTTGCGATTTAAAAGTAAAAAAAGGGGGAAATGATGAATAAGAAGAGAGACATGGTGACAGAGCAAGCCTTTGATACCATTAAAATCCTCCTTTCTACACTTACTAGTTTTAATCATCAGCAGTAACACATTCATTTCTATAAATACTAAACAGTGAGATAGGGAAAAAGTCGTTTATGGAAACACATACGCCAGCATAAAGCTAGTGTATTATAGGACTAAGCCTGCTTATTGCATAAATAATCGAGAGCTGGTATCTGTCCGGAAGAACTCAAAACGAATACACTGCTACTTGACCTTATATATTGTCCCAAGTAGAACGCCCAGCCACAGGGCAAGAATCCTAGCAAAATAAACCTGCTAAGAACCATTTTTGAAAATACTTTACACTTCTTTTTAGGGAGAGAATGCCTTCGGTGTGAAGGTTAAGAAAAATGATAAAATAACACTTTTTCCTTAAAAGAATCTTAAAGAAGAATGCAGCCTGTACCTCTCTGGGCACTTCTGTAGCGAGAGGCAGCAGTCGCGACTGCCCTTTATGCTGCGGCGCCAGGCTCGGAATCATGGCGAATGACCGCCTCCCACAGTCGTTGCCATGAATACAAGCTCTGCTCAAGCTCGCATCTCGGATGACAGTTACACCCGACAATGCAAGCGCCGTGCTCCTTACGAGGCATTTTGGATGTATTGTTTACTTCAATCCTCACAATCTTTACACCAAGGAAGGAGGGTTTTACTCTCCCTATATTCCCAGTGAGGGAGTCACACACCCAGTGAGCTTAATTCGTTTCCCGAGGTGTCCTGGCTTTAAGGAACGGAAGCGTGTGATGTGAACCCAGTGTTGTCTTTCGCTTTAATTGTGGTCTTAGCCTCTTCACGTACTTTACTCTGACTTAAAAGAAACTTTTACACTTGGTACTGTTCACACTATTCCGGCCAGAAATCTGAGTCAAGATGACGTTATGCAGGGTTATGGAAAAAGCCAGTGCATGTCCCCAGAGTCCACATGTCAAAAAAATTTTCCATACTAAATATTTTCCGTATTTCCCATCTTAAATATGAATTCTGAGAAGAGAACTTTTGCTAAGATGTCAAATGCATTCAGTAGGAACAGCAGTTGTACAAACTGCGTTTTTACACCCTAAAACACTAGGAAGGAATCGGGCAAAACCGTTTTATGCTCCCCTGCATGGGTCGCTTTTGATTAAATTTCACGGATTCAGTCAATTAAGCTTTTATTTTAACAGGTATAATTTTGACCGAGTTAAGATTTATTCATATAGGAAAATGTTCGTTTGTCAAAAAAGGAAAAGATTATTTTGCTTTCCAGAATTGACCTGACAAAGTCATTGTTTGCATTTTTGTTTTTCGCATTAAAAATATAATACTTTCTAACAGCGTTCCGTGTATTCTTATCTCTTCTGACTCCAGGATTTCATAGAATGAGAAAAGGATTGTTAGGGAAATCGGAAACTTAAATTAAAGGTTTAATTCCCTGAACAGTCGAAACAATCGTGAGTGAGGAAAAGAAAGAATATTTTCCTCTATAAAGGTTTCCTTAGAAAAAGGAAATACAATTTGTATCATTTGATCCCTAACCACTTTGTCTTTCGGAAATTATGCATAAAAAGATTTTGTTTCTTTTCTCTTAATTTCTAAGGCTTACAGAGTAAATGGTTTCAGAAAATAATCTTTCTTGCGATTTAAAAGTAAAAAAAGGGGGAAATGATGAATAAGAAGAGAGACATGGTGACAGAGCAAGCCTTTGATACCATTAAAATCCTCCTTTCTACACTTACTAGTTTTAATCATCAGCAGTAACACATTCATTTCTATAAATACTAAACAGTGAGATAGGGAAAAAGTCGTTTATGGAAACACATACGCCAGCATAAAGCTAGTGTATTATAGGACTAAGCCTGCTTATTGCATAAATAATCGAGAGCTGGTATCTGTCCGGAAGAACTCAAAACGAATACACTGCTACTTGACCTTATATATTGTCCCAAGTAGAACGCCCAGCCACAGGGCAAGAATCCTAGCAAAATAAACCTGCTAAGAACCATTTTTGAAAATACTTTACACTTCTTTTTAGGGAGAGAATGCCTTCGGTGTGAAGGTTAAGAAAAATGATAAAATAACACTTTTTCCTTAAAAGAATCTTAAAGAAGAATGCAGCCTGTACCTCTCTGGGCACTTCTGTAGCGAGAGGCAGCAGTCGCGACTGCCCTTTATGCTGCGGCGCCAGGCTCGGAATCATGGCGAATGACCGCCTCCCACAGTCGTTGCCATGAATACAAGCTCTGCTCAAGCTCGCATCTCGGATGACAGTTACACCCGACAATGCAAGCGCCGTGCTCCTTACGAGGCATTTTGGATGTATTGTTTACTTCAATCCTCACAATCTTTACACCAAGGAAGGAGGGTTTTACTCTCCCTATATTCCCAGTGAGGGAGTCACACACCCAGTGAGCTTAATTCGTTTCCCGAGGTGTCCTGGCTTTAAGGAACGGAAGCGTGTGATGTGAACCCAGTGTTGTCTTTCGCTTTAATTGTGGTCTTAGCCTCTTCACGTACTTTACTCTGACTTAAAAGAAACTTTTACACTTGGTACTGTTCACACTATTCCGGCCAGAAATCTGAGTCAAGATGACGTTATGCAGGGTTATGGAAAAAGCCAGTGCATGTCCCCAGAGTCCACATGTCAAAAAAATTTTCCATACTAAATATTTTCCGTATTTCCCATCTTAAATATGAATTCTGAGAAGAGAACTTTTGCTAAGATGTCAAATGCATTCAGTAGGAACAGCAGTTGTACAAACTGCGTTTTTACACCCTAAAACACTAGGAAGGAATCGGGCAAAACCGTTTTATGCTCCCCTGCATGGGTCGCTTTTGATTAAATTTCACGGATTCAGTCAATTAAGCTTTTATTTTAACAGGTATAATTTTGACCGAGTTAAGATTTATTCATATAGGAAAATGTTCGTTTGTCAAAAAAGGAAAAGATTATTTTGCTTTCCAGAATTGACCTGACAAAGTCATTGTTTGCATTTTTGTTTTTCGCATTAAAAATATAATACTTTCTAACAGCGTTCCGTGTATTCTTATCTCTTCTGACTCCAGGATTTCATAGAATGAGAAAAGGATTGTTAGGGAAATCGGAAACTTAAATTAAAGGTTTAATTCCCTGAACAGTCGAAACAATCGTGAGTGAGGAAAAGAAAGAATATTTTCCTCTATAAAGGTTTCCTTAGAAAAAGGAAATACAATTTGTATCATTTGATCCCTAACCACTTTGTCTTTCGGAAATTATGCATAAAAAGATTTTGTTTCTTTTCTCTTAATTTCTAAGGCTTACAGAGTAAATGGTTTCAGAAAATAATCTTTCTTGCGATTTAAAAGTAAAAAAAGGGGGAAATGATGAATAAGAAGAGAGACATGGTGACAGAGCAAGCCTTTGATACCATTAAAATCCTCCTTTCTACACTTACTAGTTTTAATCATCAGCAGTAACACATTCATTTCTATAAATACTAAACAGTGAGATAGGGAAAAAAGTCGTTTATGGAAACACATACGCCAGCATAAAGCTAGTGTATTATAGGACTAAGCCTGCTTATTGCATAAATAATCGAGAGCTGGTATCTGTCCGGAAGAACTCAAAACGAATACACTGCTACTTGACCTTATATATTGTCCCAAGTAGAACGCCCAGCCACAGGGCAAGAATCCTAGCAAAATAAACCTGCTAAGAACCATTTTTGAAAATACTTTACACTTCTTTTTAGGGAGAGAATGCCTTCGGTGTGAAGGTTAAGAAAAATGATAAAATAACACTTTTTCCTTAAAAGAATCTTAAAGAAGAATGCAGCCTGTACCTCTCTGGGCACTTCTGTAGCGAGAGGCAGCAGTCGCGACTGCCCCTTTATGCTGCGGCGCCAGGCTCGGAATCATGGCGAATGACCGCCTCCCACAGTCGTTGCCATGAATACAAGCTCTGCTCAAGCTCGCATCTCGGATGACAGTTACACCCGACAATGCAAGCGCCGTGCTCCTTACGAGGCATTTTGGATGTATTGTTTACTTCAATCCTCACAATCTTTACACCAAGGAAGGAGGGTTTTACTCTCCCTATATTCCCAGTGAGGGAGTCACACACCCAGTGAGCTTAATTCGTTTCCCGAGGTGTCCTGGCTTTAAGGAACGGAAGCGTGTGATGTGAACCCAGTGTTGTCTTTCGCTTTAATTGTGGTCTTAGCCTCTTCACGTACTTTACTCTGACTTAAAAGAAACTTTTACACTTGGTACTGTTCACACTATTCCGGCCAGAAATCTGAGTCAAGATGACGTTATGCAGGGTTATGGAAAAAGCCAGTGCATGTCCC
>NW_026644934.1:0-55234 GCF_030020395.1 Manis pentadactyla | reverse complement strand
GGCCATCCAAACTGGTATGAGGTGATATCTCATTGTGGTTTTTATTTGCATATCCCTGATAATTAGTGATGTGGAGCATGTTTTCATGTGCCTGTTGGCCATCTGAATTTCTTCTTTGGAGAATTATCTGTTCCTATCCCATTTTTTTAATCGGGTTATTTGCTTTTTGGGTGTTGAGACTTGTGAGTTCTTTATATATTTTAGATGTTGACCCGTTGTCGAATGTGTCGTTAACAAATATATACTCCAATACTGAAGGATGCCTTTTTGTTCTGTCGATGGTGTCCTTTGCTGTACAGATGCTTTTAAGTTTGATGTAGTCCCATCGGTTCATTTTTGCTTTTGTTTCCCTTGCTCGAGGAGATGCATTCAGAAAAGAGGTGCTCATGCTGATATTCAGGGGATTTTTGCCTATGTTGTCTTCTAAGAGATCTATAGTTTCATGACTTACATTCAGGTCTTTGATCCATTTCGAGTTTACTTTTGTGTATGGGGATAGACAGTAATTCAGTTTCGTTCTCTTGCACGTAGCTGTCCAATTTGCGGACACCAGCTGTTGAAGAAGCTGTCATTTCCCCATTGTGTGTCCATGGGTGCTTTATCATATATTAATTGACCATATATATACTTGGATGTATATCTGGGCTCTCCAGTCTGTTCCATTGGCTGCAGCTACGTACGGGTCCTTGAGCCTGCAGCAGCAGCCTGGGAAGCTGCCCAAGTCTGGTGATGGAAGAGGTGCAAGAGCATCTGCCTCAGATGAGGCTCAGGATGAGCACTGGGAGGAAGAGGAGCAGCAAGCAGACCAGGGTCCTGGGGCGCCGGGTGCCTCCTGTCCAAAGGGGAAGCTCTCCTCCGCACGCAGCCAGGGTACCAGCTGGGTCGTGGGCCCGATGACAGCAGCTACAGGGCCAAGCAGGTGAACAGAAGAGGCAGGTTATCCCAGGTTCCCCCCGTTATCCTGCTTCCACCCTGTCCTCGCTACCCTCTGTGCTCCTGGCCCTGTGCAGAGGGTCCTGTCAATCACCTGGGGTCCCTGTCACGGGGAGGCTCATGAGCATCACCCACTCACAGAGGAGGAAACTGGGTCCCAGAGAGGGAGGGGAATCACCCTTGAGCCTGACAGGACTGTTCGGCAGGGGAGCAGAATCCCAGCCCAACCTGTCTTTAGTACTCCCCCACACCCAGCATGGCCCGAAGCTTCCCTGAGGCTGGGGAGCAGCCCACCCCTTGCCAGTGGCCCCAGGCCAGAAACTTACCTGGCTCTGGCCACTAAGTTTAAATGTTGCGGGACCTGAAGAACAAGAGTCCCTTTCTTCCGGCCCTCTGGCCTGGGGGCTCCAGCTGGCAGGACAGGGTGTAGCTGCAGGACAGAGGGGCACCTGTGAGTCCCTGGAGCCACATGTCCGGGGCCCTTCTCCCAGAGCCTGCCAGCAGCTGGGACCCACACGTGACTCCTGCCATCCTCACCTCTCTTCCTCATCCAGGGGCTCCACAGCCTGGAAGAAGGCTCTGAAGTGCTCCTCGGGTTCTAGGTGACGCGTCATGGCCACGTACTTGTCTATGAGCCTCTCACGTATGATGGTACTTTCCTGATGCAGAGGAAGGACAGGATGCACACAAGGAGGGGCGTGAGGAGCTGAGCACTGGGATGGTTCCTTATCTTTGCTCAGGTGGGAACCCGCCTTCCCTCCAATGCTGTCCAGCCCTGTCTGTTCCCACTGTTGGGTCTCTAGCTCCTCCTCCAGGAAGGCTGTCTTGATGCCACCCCCATCCCCCACCCGACAAAGCCTTGAATGTCCTCAGCTCTGGGTGTGCTAACTTTCTCAAGACATGTCAGACCCAGGGTTTGGGCCGGACAGGGTCCTGCCCAGGGGCTCTGCACCCCACCTCACTTTCTGTGGCGGGGTGTTACAGTAGCTCAACTCTGTCTTTCTCATCCCATCACCCTGGAAGGCACCAAGGCAGCCAAAGTGCATCAGAAACAGCCCCCTGCACCCAGAACGAGGCCCAAACCTCCCCACCCTTTCTCAAGTTGGAGGACCACTGGGGCCCTCCAGGCGGCAGGCCTCCCAGAAACAGCACCCAGACCTAGGCCAGGATCTGGGGTACTGAGGAGGAGGGACTGGACTGGGGAGCTGAGGCCAAGCTTCCCATGCAACTCTCTCTGATGACTCTCTCTGGTGACAGGGAGACTGAGGCCTCAGGCAGGAAGGCACGGGCAGCCCCCCTCCTGTGCTTCCTGCCTTGAAGGAGCAACATCCCTCCCCGTGGGCAGGGCCTGAGGGAGAGGCCATCCTGCTCAGAGGCTGCAGCCTGTAGACCTCAGCCCCACCTGCCCTGGGGCCAGGACCGGGGCTTAAGCTGGGGAGTCCTTCTGGCTGCCCTCTCCAAGGAGCCCAGCCCCTGGAGTGGAGGGGAGACTCCCAAGAGGTGGGTGGCCTGGTGCTGAGAGCTCCGGCTCACTAGGGTCTCTGTCCTCTTCAAAGCTCACCATCCTGCACACCCTGTGCCCCTCTGCGCTCACTCCCATCATTATGTTCCAGGGGTTTGTCTAGGACCGGCAGGCCAGCCTTGAACAATCCGAAGAAGGGGACCATGCTGTGCCACTGGGGTGGGGAGGTGCCCCGTCTACCTGAGGGGAGCCCATAGAGCCTCTCCTGAACTCCTCACTCGCAGCCCCTAGCTCCCCTTAGACCACCATGTGCTTCCTCCCACGCCCTCCCTTCGCCCTGCTCTCCCTTCCTGTCCCTCCCAGGGCTGGCTTTTGGCCAATCCCAAGACCTGTGGTCCCTGCACCCATCCTCCAACTTCTCTCTGTACGCAGCTACTCTCCCTCCTGGTCACCCCAGTCCTGGCAGTTCAGGGCTGCTGGCACCAGCAGCAAGTGCAGGGTCTCCCCCACTGCCATGACTCTGGCCAGGCCACTCTCACCTCCTGCCTATCCTCGGATCCCTGGAGGAAACGATGCTGTTGCGTCACCATGGAGGTCGCCTCCTGCAAGGTCCAGGACACTCAGGTGTGTTCATGCTCCCCTCCCACTTGGCTTCCCACAAATCAGACCTTGGTTGGTGGGTGCCTCGCCCGAGTCCCCTGGTACTATGCTGTCCCCACCCTCAACAAGCTCTTAGCTGAGGGCGATCGCGGCTCCAGCACACACTCATCCTCATGGGTGTCCTTGGGCCACCGCCGGCCGCCCTGGGAGGCTTCCTCACCTGCAGAGTGTCAGGGGAGTTCCCTCTGCCTCCCAGGGTGCCCTGAGCACTCACTGTCACCTGGCTATTACCACAGCTCCCCTCACACGACCAGGTGGGATGGGCACAAAGCTGAAGGCCATCTTGTGCTCCCTGGACCCTGCTCACCTGGGAGGTCCGCACCCCAGGGTGACAACCCTCCGTGACCAGATGAGGAGCCTGAGGCCTCAGAGGGGCAGTGATGGGCTCAGGAGGCCCTGGGGAGGGGCTGACCTTGCTCAGCCATAGGCCCCACCCCTGCTGCCAGCCCAGTGCCAGCCCCAGCCCCAGCCCTCACCAGGAGCCTGTCCTCTGGGTCCTCACTGGATGTCAGACCCCTAGTCAAGTGGAGCCAGGGAGGGAGACAAACAGGACACCTTGGGGGCCAGGCGGAGCCTACTTCTCCCATCAGCTGTCCCCTCTCACCATGCACACCTCGAGTCAGCACCCAAGGTTGGGCCACAGCACGGCAGAGGGCTTGCCCCAAGGATCCCCTCCCTCCAGACCTCTAGCCTCCATTTACCTTGAGGAGCCACTTCTGGTTGAGCCACTTCTCTTTGATAAGCCTTTTGTGTATCCTGGAGCTCTTCCTAAGGGGAGGAGAGAGGAGGGAGACATGTGGCCAACAGGTGGAGGCTTTGGGGGTGTTGGACCCCTTTTCCAGTAGCCTGCATGAGGCTTTCCACCATGGCTCTTAGCCCTGGGGAATCTGAGGCCTGCAGTTCTCCTGGGGGCGGATCTGCTTTGGGACAGGTGGCTGTCCTTGGGGCAGAGACCTCCTGCTGCAGAACACATGCTGCACATCTCCCATTGGCTTCAACCCACACCTGATGAAGAAACCCGATTCCTGAGGGGGAACCGCTGGCCTAACCCACGGGGGCTCTGAGAGCCCGCCATCCTGTAAGCCCCTGTCCCCAGGGTCTGCCGCCTCCCAGGAGGCTCCCAGCCGACTGAGGGGACACTGCCAGACCTAGGGGTGGTGTCTCAGGTCCACTCAGGTGACCTGGTCCCAGTGACAGGACTACCTACCAGGAAACACGTCCCCAGGTGCATTGCAGACGACTGATGGCAGGGCTCTGCAGGGCCAAGAGAATGGCGTGGAGGGACGCAAAATTCTCGAGGTCCAGACACTCCTGTGAGGGAAGACAGAGCTGAGAACGTGGCCTGCTTCTGCGCTTCTGTCCCCCTATGAACTCCTGCCCTTAGGGAGACAGACACCCAGGGAGCCCAGCACACCCAGGACCTGTTGAGCAGCCCTCCTGGGTGGAGGACTGTATCTCAACCCAAGGAAGGGGCCAGGGATGGCTGTCCCACCCCCGGGGCCTGCGAGTCCAGGTCATCATGCTCCTGGCAGGAGGGGCCCAGGGACCGGGCAGGGTCAGACTGTAGGACTCCATCCTGAGAGTTGGCCAAGGAGGGGAGCAGGTCCCAAGATGCAGGATGGACCCTGGGGGCTGTCCCACGGCACACCTTGGCCACCTGGATCCAGAACTCTACCACTCGGGCCCTGTCCCGCGCCGTCATGCCTGGGGCCCTGAGGCAGGAGCAGATGACCACGTTGGCTACGTCATTGAATTCTTTTATGATCTTATTGACGGCGGGGGCCAGGTGCTCAACGTTTCCGTTGTATGACTGGCTCCTGCAGCGGGTCTTGCGGTCGGCCACTGCCACCTTGGTGAACAGTTCCTGGGGATGGCAAAGGGGGGTCGTTTAGCTGTGTCCACGGTGCCCCTGGGCCCAGGCGGTTACCAGTCAGAGCTGGAGCCCAGGCCACTGAGGATGTGGTGTGAGCCTTATGGCAGTCCAGGCTTCGGACTCCATCCACTGAGGCACCCAGGAATGGATGCACTGGACCCCACAGTGGTGGGGAACAGAGAGAGGGGCTCACTGAGAACAGGCATCCTCCCTCACCTCCTCCCTGCAGCACAAGGCAGCTCAGGCCTGCACGTCCTGGGGCATCTGCCTCCCTTTCTGTCACCCTGTGGATCCCGCTACCCACTCAGGTGCAGTTACCCCCAAAACAACTCCAACCGAGCCTTTGTTGTTGTCTGTCAGGTACATGGCAGGGGCCTCTGAAGTGTGGAGGCTGTGGAGGCCTGGCAGTCCAACGGCCTGAGGACCTAAGGCCCTGGCAGCACCTCTCTGAGCACCCCTCTACTAAACTGCCCCTCCCACCCCAGCCAGGCCCTGCCCACCTTCCCTCTGCTTTCTCATTGGTGTGCAAGGATCCCTAAGTGCCAGCCCTACTGTCCCTGTGGTCAGTGAAGGCTTGGGGGTGAGGAGAGTTTCTCAGGGCACATGGTGGGAAGGTGGCACATCGGCCCAGATCACAGGAGTGCACATCGGAACAGCAGGTCTGGGGCAGCCCATGCCACAGAGAAGGCCCACCCCAACTTCGATCCCGCTCCACTCACTGCATACATCAGAGTCAGCTGCTCGGCCACCAGACGGGGGGGGAATGCCGGGAGGATGGACTCTGGAGCTGGCTCTGGCTTTGCCAGGCCCGGTGCCATTCCAGCAGGTGCCCTGGGCCCCGTGCCCGAGGGCTCATGGGGCTCAAGCTCAGGGCTCAGCGTTGGGGCTGAGGGCGCTGCTGGGATGTCCTCTGGCTCTGCAGGGGCTGAAGCAGGTGACACCGGCCGTAGCTCCAGCACAGGGGTCTCAGGGAGCTCCTGAACTGGCTCTAGCCATGAAGCCGGCCCTCCCTGTGTCTCTGGAGCCAGCTGCGTCTGCCGTGGTTCTGGAGCAGGGAGGACACAGAGAAAGGGTCACCCCGGGGCTGATTCCCCTGCACCTTACAATGACAGAAAAGCCCTCACTGTGTTGAAGGCAACCCCGGTTCGGGAAGCCCACCCTAGACGGTTCCCTGGCTGCAGCCCCTCACCTTCCAGCTCTGCCACAGTGGGCCCCAGGTGCTTCTTCTCGACCAAGTGGTGGAGGGCTTGGCCCTCTGGGATGGATGAAAGCTGGCTGCCATGGAGGATGCTGGTCACATCATCGGGCTCCCAGGCATGGCGCCTAGCCGGTCTCATCCCAGGGCTGGGGGAAGGCCTGGGGGTGGAAGAGTGAGAAGCCTGGTCTTCCCAGCCACACTGCCCTCCCGGCCCACCCTTGTGTGGGCCTGGCCACTGTGCATTCCCCTGCCTGTCCAAGCAACTGCTCCTCCCCCTTCCTGACCCTGCGTGTCCTGGGACCCCATCCTTTCCCATCCTCCCAAATAGGAAGTCCCCAGTCATCAGCCCGCCTGTGGGAATCCAAAGATTGGTCACCTGCTGGGTTCTGAAGGCTCATGGGGCTCCACCTCGGGGCCCGAGACCACTCCCGGTATGTCCCAGATGCTCGCCGCACAGGGGCTGGTGGGCTCTGGACCTGGCGCTGGCTCTGCCAGGCCCGGTGCCATTCCAGCAGGTGCTCCGGGCCCCAGGGCTGAAGCAGGTGACACCGGCTGTAGCTCCAGCACAGGGGTCTCTCGTGCTGTCCTCATTCTCCATTTCTTATTTCCACGGAGAGTTGACTCCTCTTCATGCTGAAGGGGGCAGGGGGCCTATCGTCAGCGGGAAACCCGGGAACCACCAGGACGAGGGAGGTTTGCAACTCACCCGAGAGTCCCCAGCCCTCTGGGGTGTGATCAAGGAGAGGGAAGGGGTGCCCCCAGGGAATGAGGTTCCAGGCCCTCTGGAGTGGGACTGTCGACCACTCTCGTGGGGAAGCCCTGGGAGGGCCCTGGCAGGTTGCCAGGTTTGGAACGGGGTCCTGGGTGTAGACAGCCTGCCCCAGGTCTAGGGAGATGGAGGAGGTGAATCCATCCACCAGCTCCTCCACGCTCCCCAGGGTGGAGCTCCGAGAAGCTAGTGCCTAGTAGCTTGGGAGGTGCCACCCGGGGCTGCCTGGACCTCCCCTCAGGGAAATGTGGGCCTCATTCCCTGCCCCTGACATCAGGCACACAGGGCCATGTGCATAGGACTCGTCCCTGAGGGAAGGAGAGGACACCCCCTGGGCTCAGGACTAACACGTGGGTGGAAGTACCTGGTCCCAACACTCACCTCCACGTCCTGAATGATGAGAGCAGAGGTGTGACACTGACTGCCCCACCAGGGGGCCACCACCTCACAACATGCTGCCACCCAGGAGTGGCGCCCCTCCTCCCCAGCCTTCAGTCCTGCCCATACCCCACACCCACCACACACACACACACAGAAGGGGCCGGGGGGAAGGTCATCCCGGGATGGGTCACACTTGGGGCCTGGCCCTGGAGTGGCCCGCTCTGGGCTGCCCTGTGTTACCTCGGGGTTCCTTGGCCAACACGGACAGAGGCGTTGGAGGTGGTCTCTGAGCCAACGCCCACAGCGAGCAGGAAGACCGTCCCTGTTTGCTTCCCTAACTTCCATGCCTTCAGAAGGCTGTGCACAACAAGACCGTATGTTGCTCTGTCGAGCGTCTCTGGTCAAGTGAGCAGGACTGGGGTCTGTGACCAGGAACTGGGCACCAGGTCACAATTCAGGTTCTACTGGGCGTGTCACCAGCGACATCACTTCCTGAAGGTTCCATTTCGTGGGTCCCTCCCTGCATTCAGACTCATCCACATGCCCCTCTGGGCTGCCGACCCACCGCCCATCCTCCTGGACCCCTTGCCGTGCATGACTACACAGATCTCCACCAGAGCCCTCCCCTCGCTCTTTGGCAATGTCCTTAGGGTCCCAGCTCTGAGGAGACAGATGAGCTCAGACCTCTTTTTCTCACCAGTTCCCTGTCCTGCTGAACCCACAGTGCCTCCCAGGAGCTACCCAATGTCCCAACCTGCACAGGCAGGGTCATGCCAGACATTTCTCCCTAGGGACATCCTCAGGGATATATGGATGACACCTCCAACTCCTCCTGGGAGCTGGTGTCATGTGTGTCTGCACACAGGCTCAGAGATGGAACAATGCCAACCAGGCTTGGCATGGGGCGTGGAACACCATGCAAGTCAGGCCCGGGTTCGGGCCATGAGATCTTGAGCAAGTCATCCCCCCTCTAGGCCATTTTCAGGTGTGCACCTTGAAGGGGTGGCAATGACAGGAGACCCGGGTGTTGTCATCTACTCCCAAGGCATCCACCTTGCAGAGGTCTCCGTTCTATGAGGACCATACCCGAGGGCCTCCCGTTGACATATGTGGTGGGCAGCCTTGTATGGTGAACCCAGTAATCCCTCCTAGGAAGCACATACCCTGCTACCACTGCGTGGTGTGAACAGCACAGCCAAGGGGATGTGCTGTCACAGCCACATTGCATGAAAAGCAGTCACTTCCCCACTTTTCATGCTTTCTGTACAAAAGGGTCCTGACACTGCCCAGGGCAGTGAGCTTGGTAGCCCATATCAGTGTGTATGTGTCACGGCTTCTACGCACATATTCTATTTTTCAGACATAAGGCAGTGGGGTTTGGATGCAGCAAGAAAATGGATACGTTCATCCATTTTGTTCACGGTGTGACATATTTACGGAACAAATGTCATGGTTAAGATCACAGAATAGGGAGCTACTAGCTCATTTTCAACATCCAGCTTTAACCACTTGGTAGGCATTTGACTGCGGGCAAGTCACCGACCTTGGTAGCACAGTTTCTCCACCTGTCCCTTGGCCGTCATCGTAGGATCTTGATTATGTGAGGTCACAGAGAGCATTGAAGGCGTTACCCTGGGAAGAAGGCTTGGAAGGCCTGGCACATCACAAGTGCTTCATCTAGTTAGTATAAATCTATTGTTACATTCCTCTAACCTGTCTGTAAGCTCCAGAGGGCACAGAGCTAAGGGAGTCAATGCAGAATTTCCAGAACCTCCCACCTAGCCTTAGTCCATTTACAGATCAGTGGTTGTAACTAGTGCAGGGCCTTGCAACCTCCGGGATAAGGGGTGGAAAGGAAATGGCCATTCTCTCCTTCCGTCCATTCCTGGTATGAACTGGTCTGGCATCTGCCAAGCACCAAGGACCCACTCACGGAGTTCCTGCTAGAAGGGGTGGGTAGGGGAAGGGGAGCACCATCCGCGGCTGGACTAGATGGGTGGTGCTGAGCCTGGCTAGCGACTGTAAGAGATAAAAGCCTTTCTCCCTTCCTGCCCTTTCCCTTGACTGATTTCGGTTTTGCAGTCTCATAGGGTGACTTGCCCTAGCCTGGGAATATCTTTCCCTCCAAGGCTATATCTGGCATAGTTGGCAGGATCTGGTGAACCTGAAATCGGTCCTCATGGTTCCCTGTTGGTGCAGACTGCTTGTTTAGATGGTGTGGAGATACTCAGTCCCCTAGAGGTGGTGGGGATACATCTGGGGACCCCCCTAGGGGTGGCAGGGATTCACCAGGGGATTCCCCTGTTTATGGCGAGGCTTCACCTGGAGATCCCACACTGGGGATGGTGTCTGCGGGAAAGTGCCTCCTGGAGGAGTGGGCCTCTCCCCAGGAACTGGGAAAAATGGGGGCACTGGAGTCAGCCCCGTGTAAAATCAGGGACTCGGGAACTGAGTGGCCATGAGGTGGCAGGAAAAGTTGGGTGGTTGCTTCTTGCAGCGTTAGAAAGGGTTGCTAATGAGAGAAATGTCCTCCAGTGGCAAGCGTCCAGGAAGACGAGTTGTGGGGTGGTCTGAGAAGGGAAAGAAAACAGGTCCCACTGCTGAGACACACTGGTGGCACAAGACGGGACAGCACAAAAACGGGAGGTAGATAGCCCATGGGGGTGGTGAAGGAAGGGGTGGTGCCTTCAGCCCTGGAGACAGCAGAGGAGATGGCAGGGTAGAGAGGTGCAGGGGACAATGGCGGGGTGGGGCCTAGGACAGAGCTGTTGCTGAGCCTGCTGCCTGAGGTACCAACCCTCCCATATTGAAGGCCTGCCCGATTTGTTACACAAATAAAGATGCAGGAACTGCGGGTTCCTCGCTGAGTGGAGCAGACCCCACCCCACTGCCGAGCACTCCACGCTCCGCGACTATACCCAGGCCGAGCTGGAGCCTCTGCGTACATGGCTTTTGCATCTTTGGGGTTTAGGAGTAGAGGGCATTGTTCCGTCTGGGTCAGAAATGAATAAAGTGGCTTCCCTGATGACTCACCCATCTCTCTGGCAGAGGATACAAAATGCCTGTGAGCACCAGGGAATGATGTACTTTTGGATTGCCTGACTGCAGCCCTAAGGGCAGTTTGGCCTAATCAGGTTGAGTTGCCATATATCCCTGCTAGTTGGAAAACATGTGCAGCACTCCAGCAGGTGCTGGGGAGCTGGGCATGGAAAGTGTCAGCTGTTATGTGGACCGACAGGGCCCCTGTGAGGAGTTGTTCACCACGGGGATGAGGAATCTGGTGCTCCATACAGCTCCTCCATCCTTCTCTGGGTCCCTAGTGTCTGTTCTTGCTCCTCCACATAGGAAAACCCGTAAGTGAGGTCACTCCTGCTTCTCAGATCTGGGGAAGGCTGAAATCAGAAGAGCTCAGAAGGAAGTATGCTCTGCGGCTGAAAGAAGAGGTTTACAGGGCCCTGTGAAGGTCTCGAGGACCCAGATTTTGGGTTGATTTGATAAAGGCGGGGGCAGTGAAAGAAACTCCATGGAGAGCCTAGTAGAATCTTCCTAGAACTGTGGCACCTATTAAAGCCAAAGCAGCGGTCCAAGCCGCTGAGGTACAAGACACGGAAGCCAGAGGCAAAGCCTGTCCTCTGGCCCATGTGCCTGCAGGACTTCCAGGGTCCTTGACTCCACAGGAGGGTGATTGGGGATTGCGGTTTGACTGGGGGAGGATGTCAAGGCCTCCACCTTGTGGGCGTGGTGAGGACTGGAGGCCACATGACATATACAGTTAGCAATTCACTGGTCCCCAGTGAATGTACAATGTGTTCTGGCACTGGTGGAGTCCGGAGCTGAATGTTCTCTGATTTATGGTAACCCTGAGTGGCTTCCTGGGACCCCCACTGTGATAGATGCTATGGGAGTAAGGCAGTTAGAGTGAAGAAAGCCCAAAATACATTGGGAATGGGGCATTTACCCCCAAAGCAGTACGCTGTGTATATTTCTCCAATCCCTGAATATATTTAGGGTTGGATACCCTGCAGGGCCTGTGGTTACAGACCACTGCAGGTGAGTTCCGACTGAGGATTTGTGTGGTAAAGGCAGCTCGGAGGGGACGTGCTAAGCACTCGCCCATAGCTCTGTCTGTACCTCGGCAAGTGAGAAATACTAAGCAGTATGTATTGCCAGGGGGCACAAAGAAATCGGAGAAACTCTACAGGACCTGGAGACGGTGGGCATCCTAAAGTGCGCTCATAGTCCTTTTACTTCCCCGGTGTGACACATCATGTTGAGGGCCTTGCTAATGCTTTCTTCTCTATTGACGTAACACAGGAGAGCCAGGAACAGTTTGCCTTCATGTGGGAAGGGTGGCCGAGGATGTTCGCTGTCTATCTGCAGGGACACCCCTGCAGTTCCAACATATGTCACGGACTTGTAGCCCAGGAGTTGGCAGCATGGGAGAAACTGCCAACAGTGCACCTGTATCATCATATTGATGACATTATGCTCACATCTGATTCTCTTCCAGATCTACAAGGTGCAGCACCCGGAGTGCTGCAGCATCTACAGGAGAAAGGATGACAGGAGGGACAGAAGTTGGGGCCAGCTATCACTTTCTGCCTGGCCTCCTGGTTGGCTGCTGGTGGCAGAGGGATCTGTGATGTAAGCCCGGGGAGAGGAAATCCCAGGGCAAAATACCTTTAACAACAGAAATCAGTCAAAGGAAGAAATAAAGTTTAAAATTCATTTATTGCTTATAAACTGAAGTCTGTGGCCTTCTCTCTTTCCTGCTCCAGCAGAAGCAAAAGCAGCCCTCCCCGTCTCCTCTCAGGTACAGCCCATAAGCCCTCCATTGCCCAGGTGATTACCCATTGGTATGGAGATGAACTTCTCCCCACCCCTGAGGAATGATACAAATGCACTAAAGCCATACTTCTTTCCACCTCTGATTGTCTATTGATATGGAGATGTACCAAAACCAGGTGAGATATCCTGGAAATATTACAATTTTACCCACTCATGAGCACTGGTGGAAGATTCCATAAAGGTCCAGGCAGAGATGGCCTGCGAGCAGATGAAAATGTAGAGTCAAAGGAGGGCTATCTGGAAATAAGTGGAAGAATCTAAGAAGGGAGGGACTTGGTTGCACAAAGACTACACCAGGCAGTAATCATAGAGATATTCTGAGGCCTTAAGGGGAGGCCAGAAGAGGAGACCAGAGCTGCCTATTCTGGCCCCAGAGGGGAGTTGGGGCTAAGCGGCAGCTGTGGAGCTGGATTTCAGTCAACCTGAGTAGCTTTTCCTACAGCTGGAACTGGGGGGGAAATGGAAAGTCCAGGGACAAGGGGCGTTGACTCATGGCGTCAGGAAGGGGAGTTCCCTTCCAGGCAAAACGCACCCCTTACGGCCCCAGCAAAGCTGCTTTCCTTTCCTGCCCCAACCCTCCCTTTATCAGAACCCCCACCTTCCAGGCAGCTGGCTAAGCAACCCATTAAGGCCAGCTTCCTAACTCATCAGTGAAACCTTCTGTTCCATGGGTTCTTGTTCATGGAGTCAAAGAATGAACTTGGCCCCAAAGAAACACTCAGAGTAGGAGAGCAAGGGAGAGGCTTTTATTTAGAGATTAAGCTTGAGGACAGAGCTGGTTCACGCTGGGAGGGGACAAGAGAGTCCAGGGTGGTGCATTTTGTAGGGGATTTATAGGCGGTTGAGAGACAAAGGGCTAGGGATGCAGACCTGCTAAGTGGTCCCAAAATGTTTATCTTTGAGGAGACACTAGTTTCTTATCAGTCTTCTGCCAAATTAGCTTAACACAGGAAATTTACTGCTCTGATTCTCTCAGGATAGCAGCTTCTTGGTCTCGAGCATATCATCCAAGACTGCCTGCTCTCCTTTCAAGGTGGGTGAGTTATCGTCTGTCTGTTAAAGAGTATATTAAGAAACTTCCTTTTAACATCTTGGGTTTTAAAATGCAATCTTATATTTAAGATGGAATCCTTCTTGTTTTAACTACATGAATGACTGGGCTTGTTTGCTGAAATCAGTTGCCCAGGTTGCAAATTATTTCATTAGGGCTGGAGGAGGAAAAGCAGCATCTGAGTAAAGTTAAAAACATAAGCTGGGTCTTTCAGCAGGCTCAAGTAAATCTCACCATAGTATGACTTGACTGACACAATGAAGACTTGGGCTATGCTGAGGTATTTTCTTATCTGGGGGATATTCAAACATTCTAGGCCAAGTTACTCCTGGCTTTTTAATTTTAACTCATTTCACTGAAGAATGCCTATATTCTGTTAGATATTTTTACCTTAAAGAATTAATTTGACTGGTTTTGCTTAATGTTTAACATTCGTAGGGATTTCTTTGCACATTGTTACATTGTTCTGACTGTGATTAACCTGCTTTGCTTTTTTACCAGAGGCCCTCACCCTCCTCTATCTAAAGCCACAGCCCCTGCCTGTCTTACTTCCATCCCAAGTATTTGCAGAGATGAGGCAGAATTCGTTCATTTGAACAAATCCTCTTGGTGACAGTTGCACAGGGAAAATTTCCACTTTGCATACCACTCCCCACCCACCAGGCCTGCTCTGGAGGGTAATTTAGTAGGAAGAGGCCCTGGCCCACAGAAGCAAGCAGCTGTCACCCAGCGCCCAGCAGGGCATGTGCACCGGTTGGCTTCTAAAAGGACATGGGGACTGTGCCAGTTGAATTGTTGAAGAAAATTCCTCTAGATTTCCACTTCACACAGATCACTCACATTCCACTGGACTCCAGTTGAGACGGGGACCAGTAGGTTGAGGGCCTCCAGAAAAAAATAAAGCAAGGTAAGCACAGAAAAATGTAACAATGTTCAATGAAACTCCTACCAAAACAATTTGCAACCAGCAGCGATACAGCAAGCAAGCCCAGTAATAAACAAGTAGTAAAAACAGGAAGGATTCCACCTTACAGATAAGATTGCATTTAAAATTAGTAAAAAAAAAAAGTAAGTTTCTTAACATACTGTTTAACAAACGATAACTCAGCCCAGCAAAGCAGGCAGTTTTGACTGACTGGTTCCCACATCAGGGAATCTGCTCTCCTGGGAGGAGGAAATCAGCGCAGTAAATGTCTTGTAAATAACGAGAAGACTGTTAAGAAACTTAATGTTCATCATTCAGACTATGAATAATTGACCGCGAGCATGTGAAAAATATGGCCTTAAAGAAGGCATGGGTGCAGATGTGTAGAAAGGCTAAATGTGGCTGATTAATGCCAGTGGTAACTATTATTAGGCTGAGTTGGCTTGAAGTTGATAAAGCTACAGTTCTTTTATGTCGTTTTGGGTAAAGGGCGCAAATAGCTGTAAACAGAGTTGAGGTGGCTCCTAAACAAAGTTTTGTTTGAATTTTTTTATTGTTTTCTATTAGAGGGTAAAATCGGATTAAAAGAAATACCCCTGCAACAACTATTGTGCTAGAGTGAAACAGTGCTCATACTGGGGTTGGCCCTTCTATAGCAGAAGGAAGTCAGGGATGTAGGCCAAATTGTGCAGATTTTCCAGCTGCAGCTAGTAATAGTCCTATTAGAGGAATGTTTGTGTTTTCAGAATTAAGAATAAAATTTGTTGAAATTCTCATGAGTTTAGGTTGGAAAGAAATGCTGTAGATACAAGAAATCCAATGTCTCCAATACAATTGTGTAAGATTGCCTGTGTGGCAGCAGTATTTGCATCTGTCCACCCATATCACCAGCCAATGAGTAGGAAGGATATGACTCCAACTCCTTCTCAACCAATAAAAAGTTGGAATAGATCGTTGGCAGTGGTTAGAATTATTACTGATTAAGAAATGTAATATAGATATTTAAAGAATCGGTTAATATAAGGGTCTGACTCTATGTACCATAAGGAGAATTCTATGATGGATCATGTGACAAACAGTGCTACTGGGATAAGTGTCATAGAAAATAATTAATTTAAAGCTTATTGATATTTCTGTGGTTTGAATTGTTATCCAGTGTGGGTAAATTGGGTAAAATTGAAACATTTCCAGAGTATCTCGCCTGGCTTTAGTACATCTGCATATCTACAGTAGTTCAGAGGTGGAAAGAAGTCTGGCTTCAGTGCATTTGCAGCTTTCTTCAGGGGTGGAGAAGTTCATCGCCGTATCAATGGGTAGTTACCTGGGCAATGGGGGGTTTATCTGTACCTGAGAGGTGACGGGGAGGGCCGGTTTTGCTGCTGCTTGAGCAGGAGAGATGGGCCAGACTGCAGTTTTTGAACAATAAACGGGTTTTAAACTTTATTTCTCCCTTTGACTGATTTCCGTTTTTAGAGGTATTTTTCCCTGGGATTTCCTTTCCCCAGAGTAACACCCAGTGTCAGTTAGAAGTGACTGTTTCTTCGTTTGAGTAAATGAATGCTATTGCAGGGATTATGCTAATAGCAAAAGGAAATGCAACTGTATTTTTTACATATGAAGGGTAGTTTTTGTTTACGTACATACTGGTAGGACAAATTAAGATTAGCACAACTAATAGTGTTAGTGTTACAAGTGTGAGAAACACACTCACTGGTCCAAATTCACTGAGTGGACACGGAGACGAAGAGAACAGCGGAGCGAGGCTTTAATGACAGTCTTGCAAGATCCGGTGTCTGGTGAGGAGGCACGCCTGGGGAGTTTGGCACCAGTAATTTATCTCCTAGAGTGCAAGTCCCTCCCCTGGTTCCTCACTGGCTGAGTACTACAGGGATCACATTCTTTCCTGACGTCCGTAAGCCAGCTATATCTTTCCCTTACATTTGTCTTTAATTTTATTGGTAAGTTGAAAAAACTCAAAAACTCAAACAGGTAGAGCCAGGCCCTTACCAGTTCCTCCCCCACCCCCTCAGCCTGAGCATCTTCCACCATGTGGCTCTTTGTTAATACCTTACTGTTAAAATGTTTAAACATCCTGGTGGGAAGAAATTGAAAGGGTATCTTGCCGCGACCCTCCTTACCCAGAACGACTCAGGAGACACGGGCCCACGCAAGAGACTTCATTATCTGAAAGAGAGAGTGGCTGCCCCAGAGGGGGGTGGGGAGAGGGAGCAGCAGAGAGAGCAGTGGGACACAGAGCAGAGAGAGAGAGGGAGACAGAGCAGGGAGAAAAGAGAGACAGACAAAAAAGAGAGAGAGGGCAGCAGCGAGGTGCCTTTTATTGTGGCGGATCCCCTTGCCTGTTGCTTTGGGGGAGGGTCGGGATGTTTAGACATAAGGCAGGGTAAGCCCAGGCATAATTCTCACTGGCTTATGTGCTTGGAACCATGGGGTAAATGGAGGATAAACTACTATATTCATACATAAATCACATTTAGGTTTTATGCTCTTTCCTAATATAAGTGAAGACCATACTAGGATAATTATTACTTTTATTTGGTGTTGCACCAATTTTTTGATTCCTTAGACCAATAGATAACTACCATCCTATTAAAGGTTTGAAAAAGCCATATGTTTACATATGGGAGCATGAATTAGCAGTTCTTGCATGCTTTTTAGGTAAATAAGAAGTCAGAGTCGTGTATTATCAGATTCACAACCTGATGTTTTTGTTAAACTATATTTGCCATAAAGTAAGCCTAGGATAATTTTGGGGTTAATAGATAGTATTATGAGGGGCAGTATGTGTAGCACTATTGAGAGTATTCTCTCACGTAAAGGAGGGCTTAATGTTACTGTGAAGTGTATATTTACTTTGTTGAGTAGATATTAATATATATCAAGAGTAGATGGCCATGATAATAATATTTGTTCCTATTAGAATAAAGGTAGCATTAGGTTATGAAAATGCTGCAATTACTACAAATTGTTATCAAGTTGAGTTAATTGTAGGCGGCAGGGCTAAGTTGGTTAAACTTGTTAGAAGGCATCAAGCAGCTGTCAGTGGTATGAGTGTCTGCAATCCTCATGCTAGTATATTAGTTTGACTGTGAATTTGTTCATAGTTTGTGATGGCCAAGCAAAATAATATAGATGACGTGTGCAATTATGAGGGCTGTGGCCCCTATGTAGCTTCATGGTGTTTGCATTAAATTTGCTGTGATTTCGAGTGCTATGTAACTTACAGATGAGTAGGTAATTAGTGACTTTAGATCGGTTTGTCATAAACAGATATAACTTGTTATAATCATGCCTCATGGAGAGAATATTAGAAACGAATAGGCTTTGAAAGTTGTTATTGGCTCAAGTATAACAGTAATGCGTAACATTCCGTACCCCCTAAGCTTCAGTAGGATTGCTGCAAGTACTATGGATCCCGCGATGGGGGCTTCAACATGGGCTTTGGGCAATCAAAGGTGTAGGCCATATAATGGTATTTTTACTATAAATGCCATTATACATGTTGTCGAATCAGTATATTGGATCAAGAGTCGTTTATAGGTTTTGCTCAGTATTGTAGTAGTAGTAGTACATTGATAGTTCCTATTATATTTTGAGTGTATATGAGGATTACTAGGAGAGCAAGTGAGCCTACTATTGTATAAAAGAGAAAGTAAAATCCTGCATTTAAGCAGTCTGATTTCCTCAGCGTGTAATGATGGTAAGAGTTGGTACAAGTGTTGCCTCAAATAGGATATAAAATATAATAAATTCAGAGGGGGTAAATGTTACAATCAATAGTATTTGAAGTGTAATTAATATAGTGACATAACTTCAGGCTAAGTGCTCAGTAGATAAATGGGCTTGACTAGCTATTAATATTAGAGGTAGAAGTCCTGTTGTTAGTGTTAGTAGAGGTGCTGATAAGGGATCAGAGAGAAAAGTGAAAAGTTTAGGCTATTGCTGTCATGCTGATTTAGGGTGGATAAAGATACAAGGCCAATGAGCATGCTGTGAGATGTTATGTTAATTCATACCATATTCTTGTTTGATAATCATGTTAGGGAGATTAGATAAAACTGTGGGAATAATTAGTTTTAGCATTGGAGAAATTTAAGTTTTGTGAGTAGTCTGTGCCATATGTGTTGGATACTAATACTAGTAAAGACAGGCCTAAGGCAGCTTTGCATGCTGCAGATATGAGCAGAATAATGGGTACTATGCTAGCTAGTGTGAAATGGGTAGATTGTAATAACGAGTATGATAAATAAAGATAATATCATGCTGTCTAGACCTAGTAGTGAGGATATAAGGTGTGATCGATTTTTCAGTATTCCTATGAGGGAAATAATAAATGCAAATATAATGTTAGTATATACTAAACATACTGATAGCACCATGAAGAAAATCGTTACAAAGGCGTGTGCAGTTACAGTTACATTACAGATCTGATCATCGCCTAAGAGGGTCCCAGGCTGGCCGAGTTCAGCACGGATAGGGAGGCTTAGAGCGGTGCCCACTATTCCAGCTCAAGCGCCACAAAGAAGGTGCAATGTGCTGATGTCTTTGGGATTAGTTGAAAATAATCGACGATTGATGAACATGGGTAAGGTGGCTGAATAAGTATTAGACTCTAAATCTAAAGATACAGGTAAAGTCCTCTTCTTGCCAAGTCCTGAGGTGTTTTACATCCTGACTTGCAAATTTAGAGAAGCAGCTTCAATTCTGCTGGGTCTTCTCCTGCCACCTTTTTTATTATTGCAGGAGAAGTAGATTGAAGCCAGTTGATTAGGGTTTTTGCTGTTAACTAAAGTTTCATGGGTTTGTATCCCATCAATCTAGTGAGAATTTAGCTTAAGAAAAGTGTTTGATTTGCATTCAAGTGATGTAGGATAGTCTTACAGTCCTTAGGATCAGAAAGTAAGTGTTTTATGCTTGCTTAGAGCTTTGAAGACTTTTAGTCTGTGTAACCTGAATTTCTAATTTAGAGTTGATATGTATGAAATTAGTGGAAGTATTATTGTAGATAGAGTAATTAGGGGTGGGGCTAATTTTATGTGTTTTGTAGTTTCAAATTGTCACTTTATTTTTATGTTGTTATTGGGAATATTGTTAGTGTTGTGGAGTAAGTTAGGTGCATATAAAATGTAACTTTAGTAGTGCAATCACTGCTGTTATTGTTGGGCATTATTATGTTGTTTTTGGTAAGTTCTTGAATGATCATTCATTTAGGTAAAAGTTTGGATAATAGTGGAAGGCCTCCAAGTGATAGTAGGATTGTGAGCATAATGGTTGTAATTAGCGGTGTCTTATTTGATAGGTGAGACAAAGATAAGGTTGTTGTCAATGAGTTGTATAGTATAGCATTATGAATATTGATAGGGTCATTATAATACAAATTAGGAGATTGAGAATAGTAGTAGTTGGGTTATATGTTATGATTATTATTATTCAACCTATGTGGGCAATTATGGAGTAAGCTATAGTTTTTCGTAATTGTGTTTGGTTTAGACCCCCTCAGCCTCCAATTAAAATTGAGAGTGTTGCTATAGTTACTATTGTAAGACCCAACGGCCTTATTCCGGTCTGCGCTTCCCCCCCAGTGAGGAGACGAAGGCCACGGCAGATCGATGCAACAAGCAAGAGGTTTATTGTTATTCCAGCTAGCTGGGGTCCAAGTGTCTGCCCGACACAGCGGGTTTCAACAAGGACCCCGAGCACTCAGAACCAAGGGTTTATATAGCATTTTCAAAACACTTAACTCTTAGTAATTTTCTACAGCTGCACATTATCTTTGCAAGACATACATCCTGGGGTTAAGCGAGAGCAAGATAAGACCACTCCTCAATTGTTAGGGAGGTTCTGCACGATAAGCTTGGTATGTAGGATTAACTGACCAAGGTTAGCTGACCGAAGGCCACAGCTGCCCCCATCCTGGTGTTCATGATTAACTTGTTTTCTAAGGCCTTACCCAGTTCCAGTTTTTTTTCTTTTAAGTCACAACTTCAGAAAACTGCTTCTAGGCCCTTAAGATGGCTACTCTTATGCTAACTTATTCTCATTCTTACATTCCCCTCTTCTTCTTGTAACTATTTCAATCATGAAATTAGAGGTCATCTGTTTGGTAGTGCAATAGGGGAAAGGCACAATATGAACGGCGTAGTCTTAGCTTTTGAGGGTTGTCTTTGTCCAGCTGACGTGGTTATCTTGGAATAGAGTTTTTGAGAACAGTGCGTGGGTCAGCTAAATGGCGTTGGTGTCTCTGGACGCGCACCTGGTCACTTTAGGGGTCTTCTGGTGATTTTTAAGCTGGAGAGGATTCTCAGTAGGTTGGGCTCTCCATGTGAGATGGTCGTCAGCTGTCTCGGCTGAGACAACGTGTTTCACATGAGATGCGTGGATCTAGGCGGCAATCTTATTAACTTTGACTGCTGTTGGGGTGGTCAGTAACACTAAGTAGGGTCTTTTCTACCGTGGCTCAAGGGTCTGCGCTCGGTGTCGCTTTACAAACACAAAGTCTTCAACTTGGAACGGGTGGGCTGCTTCTGAAGTGCCGGGCTCATAGACTGCTTTTAGTTGGGTCTACACTTCTCTTTGGACTGCCTGGAGAGCTTTTAACTTATTATATAAATCGCGGTTGTCAGTCTGGGTAACGGGGAAGGGGTCTTTGAATATTAAAGATAATTTCTTTCTTTGATTTCTCTCTGGGACACTGGCGCCTTGGTTCGGGTGCACATCAAAAGATTGCATGCCCAGCCTCTAAGGTGGGCTGAGATATTGTCTATTTGCTAAAGAATCTTGCTTTTTACTATGCCGTCTACAGCTGGGTCTGCATGCTAAGTCAATTGCTCAGCTTGCAAAATTACTTAGTCAGATCTGAAGGAGGAAAGACAGCACACAGGCCCGGGCCCTCCAGTATGCTAAAGCGAATCCCATACACGATTACAAATGACTAGCATAACAAAACATGTGCTATACCTCTCTATCTGGGGAATATTAACTGATCTCACTGAAGAATGATTCTAGAGTTCCATGTTCAACATAGTTCCAGTAGGGGGGAGTTCCAGCATGTAGTTACATTGCTCTGATTGCAAATATCCCGCCCCACCTCTTCCAGAGGCTCTCACTTTATTCTGTCTAAGCCTATGGTCCCTGTCTCATTCTCTTCTCTACAGGTAGAGACTCTAGCTGCTGCTAGGGAAAAGGGGCGATGACCGCTCTGGCTGCTTCGTGCTGAGAAGGGGGCGCAGTAAAGGGTGCAGCTAGGTCTCTATCACTGGTCAGTTGAGAGGGCCTCAGAAGGCTGGCGCTTCTATTCTGGGTTTCGTTTTTATTACTATTTGCAGTTTTGTGGCTTCTAGGCAAGATAAAACAAATTGTGTTATTAGGTTATGTAGCAACATCTGGAGTTGGATTTTCTATTCTGGAAGGAGGCTGCGTTATTGAAACAATATTTTAAAATCACTTTCATTTTTATTAGAAGTAACCAGGTTAAGAAAATAATTAACAGCTGGCTTGGTTATTTGCACAAGTGCAGCAAGAAGAGCAATTGATTACACAGGCTCTTTTAAATATGCTTTGCTGGAACTTTTTGCAAGGAACCTCAGATTGAACCTTTAAAGGCCTCTTGAGGCTAGACAGCCAAGCCAGACCTGCCATCAGGCTTTGCCTGCAGTACCTGTAGATTTGGATGAATTCCTCTCTTCTTGAGGTCTCTGCACCTGCCAGGAAGCGACCTTCTTTACTCACCTGGGAAGGCTGCTGGGAACTCTGCAAGCAAGGTACTAGGCTAGTTCTTCCAAGGGGCTTTGTTGGCTCTATAAAGTCAATCTTAGTTCTTTAAAGTTGTTCACATCTGAGTCCATGCACATGTCTCCCAGGTATGACATTTCAGCCAAAGCCCTGGCAGTATAACCAGTGTTCTTAATTAGTCTTCTCACAAGGAAAGCAGATTCTTACTAAACTCGTGCAAATAAACATACTGCCATGGAATACAAAAACAGTCACCGAAAGTTTTTAAACTCTGTAGGGATCAGGTAGAGAGAAGGATGTCTCAATTCTGCTTATAAAGACAGCTATCTACTAAACTGTTGTCAGCTTAAGAGAACAAGCTCAAAACACTCTATCAGCAACATTCGAAACAAAAAGACACAAAACTATTTTCTTTAGTTTATGTAATCTTATGTAACTAATACCTGTTCTGCTGAAATCCAGTTCTTTACCAGTCCAGGAACAACAAAACAGTGACTATAAATGACAAAAAACTTACAAATGACAATGGTCAAAGATCTGACGAGAGCTCACTGTAAGACAGTTGACATAAGGAAATTCTGATATTTCTGTAATACAAAACATTCAGTAACAAAGTTTAGCATTATTCTCTTTGACAGTGCTTTCTTGGTAAATATATATATATATCAGATAAATAAGCCAAATTAGTCAAATACTTTCTCTAATGAGAAAAAATTCTTCTGACATGTTCCAGGGGCTCTCTGGAAAATATCAGAGTTAACTAGAGGTAAAAGCACTTTTTTGCATTTAATTCTTTTAGAACTGTCTATCATTACACATTTATTGTCTATATACCCAGCACAGTAAACGAGATATCTTAAAAAGGTGGGGCAGCAGGGGAGACTGCTGCTGTCAGTTTTTAAAGACAATATATACAAAGTCAAAATAATCTAGGTTACCAAGCATTCTTGAGAGAATGGTAGCAGATGGTAGATTTTTCTGCTTTCATCTTCAGGAGGGGAAAAAAGCTACAATAAGAATTCACATTTAGCTGAAAGAACTGTCCAAACTCAAGGCAGATTATAATATCACCAGGCATACAAAAGACCTGTTAGAGATACATACAAAGAATGAATATGGCTATAGTCAAATTCAACTTAAAAGTTTAAGCAGAATCTCAAATTTAAATGTCTCTTTCTTTCACACAGATATTCAGATTTGACCAGAAATATGCTTTGAGATGAAAGAGATCAGGCATTTTACCTCTTCATTTAGGGATTGAGAAATGATGACCTTTGGCTTTCTAACCAGCTATTTCATTCATGGCATCAATAGTGGGTTGTGGTGACATGGAAATGTATGCTGGATATTTGGATGGTTTAAAGATTATATACAATCAATAGCTTACAAACAGTGAAAATAATAAGAACATAACTCAGCATAAGTGTCCAAGACCAGATACAAAAAAGCAGAGAAAGTGCTTAAGTCTACAGGTCTTCCCTGAAAGCTTCAAGAATGTTTTACTCTTTAATAGTAGATAGAGCTTTTAATAGAATTTGCATAGCAGCTTATAAGATCATTTGCATTAAAAAATATGGAGAGTCTTCCATGTTTTTTAAAACATACAAACATATCTACAGCATATAAATTAAACAAGAAGACCTGGTGGTTCTCAAAAAAATCTATTACAACCTTCCTCAAAAGTGGTCACACGTTTGCCTATCTAAACCTTTACAGTGAAACCTGTTTTTCTGGGAGAAACATAATCTTGTCCAGATTCTACACAATTTAATTTTTAAGAATAAATTTTGGTTTGTTAACTAAGTGCATTTAATCAGCTAAAAAAAAGCTTTGTTACTATTCTGCTTAGGAGGATAAATTAAGAAAACAAATAATCAGTAACAACTTTAATCGTTTGTTGGTTAGAGAGATTTTTCTACTTGTAAAAATATAAGGAATAAATAATTCAATTTCTCATGCTGTAGAACCTGAAGAATCAAAAGTTAGCATAAGCACAGCCATCTTAAAGGCTCAAACACTATTTTCTAACTTAGAAGGAGAAAAATTACTAGAACTTTGAAAAACAAGTTAGTCAGCCAGTGTTAATTGTAGTGACCTTTAGTTAGCCAACTTCAATCAGTTAAGCTTATCTTGCTAGAACTACCCTAAACATTCCGAAAGTGATTTCATCTAACCAGACCCCCAGGATGAGGCGTCAGCCAAAAATTTATGTGTCTATGAAAAAAAAAAACAACACTGTATTGTGACTGTAGAAAATACTGCCCCTTTGAAAATGCTATAAAAACTTCTAGCTTTGTGTGTTCGGGGTCCTTGTTGAGACCCGCTGCGTCGGGCTAACACATGGACCCCAGCTAGCTGGCCTCTGAATAAATTCCTCTTGCTTGTTGCATCAAGAGACGCCTTCCGTGAGTGATTTGGGGCGGTGTCCTCCTCTGGGAGAATCCAACATTTGGGGGCTCGTCCGGGATCGTGCGCTTACCCCGCTTCACTCCCGAAGCCGTTCTTGGAGGAAGAGGTAAGATTAGTGGTGCCTTGAGTTGTCTGTGTTCTGTGTTCTGTTTTTCAGTGAGACCGGTCGGAGTTCTGAAAAGGGTACCCTCTGTCTGGCAGCCGTCCCGGTCCCGTAAGGGGTCGCGACTGCGATCAGTAGACGTACTTGGAGCACCGCAGGCTGCAACCCTGGGGGACGCCCCGGGGAGTTTGGAGGGCCAGGGACGCCTGGTGGCCTCCCACCTGTTTTTCCGCAAAAGTGAACCGGATGAGATAGGGTTGGTTTTTGGGCGCCGAGAGTATCAGCCCACTGATTCCTTCCGGTTCTTGGTCAGAAATCTGAGGAAGACAAAAAGCGGCCGCTGTGTGTCTAATCTCTGTGTGTCTCTGTTTTATGTGTCCTTTACGTGTCTAATAATTGTTATACTGGCAATGGGACAGACAGTGATGACCCCCCTTAGCCTGACGTTAGGTCATTGGACAGAAGTGAGAGCAAGGGCGCATGACTTGTCGGTAGAAGTTAAAAAAGAGCCGTGGCAGACTTTCTGTACCTCCGAGTGGCCCACTTTTAACGTTGGATGGCCCCCAGAGGGGACTTTTGACCTCTCCACTCTGCTTGCAGTAAAAGCTGTTGTTTTCCAGAATTCAACTCGGGGACATCCGGATCAGCAGCCCTACATTGTGGTCTGGCAAGAATTGGTGGAAAATCCACCGCCCTGGGTAAAGCCCTGGGTGCGAAAGAAAGTGAACTCTCGAGTCTTATTGGCTCAGGCTCAACCTCAGGGAAAAGGGAAAGAGACCACCAAAATACACCCTGACACTCAAGACTTGCTCATGGTTGATGATCCCCCTCCTTACCCTCCTGCCTCTGCCCCGGCGCCCGAGGCCCCGGCGGCCGAGGCCCCAGTGCCTCCAGCCCCAGCACCTCCGATGCCTCTAGCCTCTAGTACCGAGGCATCGGGGCCAGCTCCGGGACTGGCCCAGGGAACTCGGCGGCGCCGAGGGGCCGCATTGGACCCATCAGGTATTTTTCCCCTCACGTCTTATGGGGCCCCCATTCTCGGGGAGGAAGGAGACCCACCTTTCCAACCTCTGCAATACTGGCCATTCTCCTCTGCCGATTTATATAATTGGAAAGCTAACCACCCTCCTTTTTCAGAGGAACCGCAGAGACTAATGAGACTGATAGAGTCCCTGATGTTCTCTCACCAGCCCACTTGGGATGATTGTCAGCAGCTCTTACAGGTACTCTTCACCACGGAAGAAAGAGAAAGGATCCTCCTGGAAGCGCGAAAGAACGTGCCTGGAGCTGACGGACGACCCTCGCAACTCCCTCATGATATAGAAAGGGGGTTCCCACTGACCAGACCCAACTGGGACTTTAATTCTCCAGAAGGTAGGGAGCGACTAACCATCTATCGCCAGGCTCTGGTGGCAGGTCTTCACGGGGCTGCAAGGCGCCCCACCAATTTGGCCAAGGTAAGAGAGGTTAGTCAGGGAGCCGCTGAGGCACCCGCAGTGTTCTTAGAACGCCTGATGGAAGCCTTCAGGCAGTATACTCCTTTTGACCCCACTTCTGAGGAACACAGTGCTTCAGTGGCTCTTGCCTTTATTGGGCAATCAGCGCCTGATATTAGAAAGAAGCTTCAGAGACTAGAAGGCTTACAGGATTTGTCGTTGAGAGATTTGGTGAAAGAAGCTGAGAGAGTTTATCATAAGAGAGAGACTGAGGAAGAGAAGGAATTAAAGAAGGAAAAAGAAAAAGAAAGTAAAGAGGAAAAGAAAGATAGGAAGCATGAGAGAAATTTAACAAAAATCTTGGCCGCAGTAGTAGAAGGTAAGGGACGCCCGCCCTCTAGTGGTAGAAGTAGTAAGGCAGGGCAGCTGGGCAACCGGCCTCCTTTGGATAAAGATCAATGTGCATACTGCAAAGAGAAAGGACATTGGGTGAAAGAATGCCCTAAAAAGCCACTGCAGAAGCCTCCAAAAAAGGTGTTGTCTCTGCTGGAAGATGAAGATTAGGGAAGACGGGGCTCGGAACCCCTCCCCGAGCCCAGGGTAACTCTGAAAGTGGAGGGGCAACCCGTTGAGTTCCTAGTAGACACCGGTGCTCAACATTCTGTATTAACTAAAGACAAGGGCCCTCTCTCTGGCAAAAAGTCTTGGGTGATTAGAGCTACAGGCCAGAAACAATATGCATGGACCACCCGAAGAGCAGTAGACTTAGGAGTAGGACGAGTAAGTCACTCGTTCCTCATTATACCAGAATGCCCTACGCCCCTGTTAAGAAGAGACATCTTAACCAAAGTAGGAGCCCAAATATCTTTTCAAGCTGAGAAACCTCTGGTGACTAATCAGGAAAATAAGCCTTTGGACTTGAGTATTCTGACCATAAGATTGGAAGACGAATACTGTCTTTTTATAGAACCAGAGCCCTCCCGGATTAGTCAGGAGTGGCTCGACCGATTCCCAGGAGCCTGGGCGGAGACGGCGGGCATGGGGCTCGCCAAGAACCAGCCCCCTGTAATCATTGAACTAAAAGCTTCAGCCTTGCCAGTGACTGTGAGGCAATATCCAATGAGTAAAGAAGCCAAGGATAGAATTAGGCCACATATCCAGAAGCTTATAGAACAGGGAATATTGGTAAAATGTCAATCCCCATGGAACACCCCCTTGCTGCCTGTAAAAAAGGCAGGAACGGGAGATTACCGACCAGTACAAGATTTAAGAGAAGTTAACAAAAAGACACAGGACATTCATCCCACCGTGCCAAATCCCTATAACCTACTGAGCTCCCTGGCCCCAAAAAACATCTGGTATTCAGTTTTAGATCTAAAGGATGCTTTCTTTTGTCTGCGCTTGCACCAGAACAGCCAACCGCTGTTTGCCTTTGAGTGGAAAGATCCCACCACAGGAACTACTGGGCAATTGACCTGGACTCGTTTGCCACAAGGATTCAAGAACTCGCCCACCCTCTTCGATGAGGCTTTACATCAGGACTTGGCTTTCTACCGAGCTTCAAACCCACAGGTAACTCTGCTGCAATATGTTGATGACTTATTGATAGCCGCTCCCACCCGGGAGACCTGCCAAGAGGCCACTGAAGCCCTTTTGACTGAACTTGCCAAATTAAAGTATAGAGCATCTGCTAAGAAGACACAGATCTGCCAACAACAAGTGATTTATTTGAGATATTCCCTGAGAAAAGGGAAAAGGTGGCTTACTGAAGCCCGGAAGCAGACTGTGATGCAGATTCCGGTCCCCACTACAGCACGCCAGGTTCGCGAGTTTCTGGGGACAGCAGGGTTTTGTAGATTGTGGATACCCGGATATGCTTCCTTGGCCGCCCCTCTGTACCCCCTTACCAAGGGGACAGCCCCGTTTGTTTGGAGATCTGAGCAACAACAGGCCTTTGATGATATCAAGAAAGCCCTCCTCTCAGCACCCGCTCTAGCATTGCCAGACGTAACTAAGCCATTTGTCCTTTTCGTAGACGAACGGAGCGGAGTAGCTCGAGGAGTGTTGACCCAACAATGGGGACCTTAGAAGAGACCTGTCGCCTATCTGTCAAAAAAATTAGACCCCGTGAGTAGTGGGTGGCCTGCCTGCCTGAGAGTAGTAGCAGCTGTGGCCCTCCTAGTTAAAGATTCTGACAAACTAACACTGGGACAAAAACTCACTGTGGTTGCTTCACATGCGTTAGAGAGCATAATCCGGCAACCACCCGAAAGATAGATGTCAAATGCCAGAATGACTCACTACCAGACCTTACTCCTGAATCGTGATCGTGTGGAATTTGCCCCACCCGCCATCCTAAACCCAGCTACTCTGCTCCCCGATTTAGGAAAAGAAGTACTTCATACCTGCCAGGAAATCCTGGCTGAGGAGACGGGGACCCGCCAGGATTTACAAGATCAGCCTTTAGAAGGGCCAGGACTCCTGACTTGGTATACAGACGGGAGCAGTTACATTATGGATGGTAAGAGAATGGCGGGAGCTGCAGTAGTAGATGATAACCGAATCATGTGGGCCAGTGGACTTCCAACGGGCACTTCTGCACAGCGAGCAGAGCTCGTCGCTCTGACTCAGGCTCTAAAGATGGCAGAAGGTAAGAGACTTAACGTCTATACCGACAGCCGATACGCTTTTGCCACCGCTCACATACACGGGGCTATTTATAGACAGAGAGAGTTATTGACTTCTGCCGGGAGAGATGTTAAAAACAAACAAGAAATTTTAAATTTGTTAGAAGCCATCCATAGACCTAGAGAAGTGGCAATAATACATTGCCCTGGGCATCAAAAAAGCGACTCTCTAATAGCTCAAGGAAACAGAAGGGCGGACCAAGCTGCAAAACAAGCAGCCCAGGGAATGAATATCTTACCCCTCCAAGTGTACCTGGAGGCCACTTGTATTAAGAGCATACACCCGAAGACCTCGCTTGTATAAACAAATTAGAGTTTAAAAATTCCTCACCCCACGAGATATACAAGTCTGAAAAAGGGAGAGTTGTCCTGCCCCAGAGAGAGGCAGAAGAGTACTTAAGGCAACTGCATCAATTGACACATTTGAGAGCAAAAAACCTAAAGACCTTGGTTCAAGACTCCCCTTATCATGTTATTAGATTAAGAAAACTGGCTGACGAGGTTGTAAGAAATTGTGTTCCCTGCCAATTAGTAAATGTGAGTAAAAATCCAGTAACATCCGGGAAAAGACTTCGAGGGGATCGCCCAGGAGCTTACTGGGAAGTTGACTTCACTGAGATCAAGCCTGCTAAGTATAGATATAAGTACCTTCTAGTTTTCCTAGACACATTTTCAGGATGGACAGAGGTGTTCCCCACCAAAACTGAGACAGCTCAGACGGTGTCTAAAAAGATCCTTGAAGAAATATTTCCCAGGTTTAGAATCCCAAAGGTAATCGGCTCCGACAACGGCCCTGCCTTTGTTGCCCAGGTAAGTCAGGGATTGGCCAAGATTTTGGGGACGGATTAGAAATTGCATTGTGCATACAGGCCCCAGAGCTCAGGACAGGTAGAAAAAATGAATAAAACTCTAAAAGAGACCCTGACTAAATTATCCATAGAGACTGGTTTATATGATTGGTTAGTCCTCCTTCCCTTTGCCTTATTCCGAGTTAGAAACATCCCCAGCCGTTTTAGACTAACACCCTTTGAAATAATGTTTGGAGCCCCGGCTCCACTAAATGCAGCTCACCTCCACGTATCCCCTGAATCTGTGACTAATAAGTTTCTGCTTGAAAGGTTACGGGCTCTGGAAGTTGTGCAGAAAGAAGTGTGGGCCTCTATCCGAGAAGCCTATCGGCCAGAGGACATTTCAGTACCTCACCCGTTCCAAGTGGGAGACTCTGTCTACGTAAGGCGACATCGAACGGAAAATCTTGAGCCTCGGTAGAAAAGACCCTTCATCGTCCTTTTGACCACACCTACAGCTGTGAAGGTAGATGGCATCTCTTCCTGGATACATGCTTCACATCTGAAGAAAGCGCCTCAACCAGACCCGGACTGGCGAGTAATTCGAACTGATAACCCTCTTAAATTTCGCTTGTGTAAAAATGATTGTGTCACTAACAATTCTAATTCTAATGACCCAGTTACTTCCCACCTTCCAGAACCCTAACCCCCATGAACCCAGGTTGCTGACATGGCAGGTTTTCTCTCAGGAGAGGCAGTGTGGTCTGTTTCTAAGACTGCCCCCCTTAAGACCTGGTGGCCGTCCCTGCACCCTGATGTTTGCGCCCTAGTTGCTGGATTAGATACCTGGGACATACCTAATATACCTTGGAGACAGGCCCACCTAATTCGACCACCAGACCGCAATTATTCTGCAGCCCAGAGCCAGGTTTCCTATGGAGACAGCGGGTGTAGTTATCCCCGAGCACGCAATAGGATAAAAACCACTACCTTCTATGTCTGCCCCCGTGACGGACGAACCCACCAACAAGCCCGACAGTGTAGGGGCTTAGAATCCTTTTATTGTAGCTCTTGGGGCTGTGAAACTATGGGTAATGTTTATTAGAACCCCGTGTCCAGTTGAGACCTCCTTAAAGTAGTCCTGAACCACACATCCCCCAACTGTGAGCAGACAGGGCTATGCAACCCCTTAAATATCACGTTCAGTGATAAGGGGTGCCAGTATGATAGATGAGTCACTGGACGACAGTGGGGGCTCAGATACCATAAATCTAGATATGATAAAAGCCTCATATTTACTATCAGGCTCAAAGTTGAGACCCTTCCAGCTGCCCCAGTAAGACCCAACACTGTCTTGCGGGATCAACCGCGTCTCCCAGCCCCAGCCCCAAAACAGGCCCTAGCCCCACCTATGGACTCTGCCACCACTCACTCCGCCTCCACTCTTGGCCGAGTCACCTCCTTTCCTAGCACCGGACGCCTTCTCAACCTCCTTGAAGGAGCTTTTCAGGTCTTAAACACCACCAACCCTAACACTACTGAATCCTGTTGGTTGTGTTTCTCTTCTGAGCCGCCTTATTATGAAAGATTGGAATTGTTAGGCAGTTTTAACAGGACAACCCGTCACGAGATCTGTAGCTGGGGAAGCCACAAGAAGCTAACTCTGACTGAAGTAACTAGAAGAAGAAAATGTTAAAGTTCAGTCCCCCCCACCCATAAAGCTTTGTGTAATAAAACCATAGCTGTGACCTCCTCAGGTGAAAATGAGTATCTAGTCCCTCCTCCCGAAGGGTGGTGGGCTTGTAACACTAGAGTGACCCCATGTGTCTCTACTTCTGCCTTCAACTCCTCCCGCAATTTCTGTATCATAGTTCAGCTAGTGCCCAGGTTGATGTATCATGATGACCTCTCATTCGTAGCTGAATTTAAACCTAGGCATAGATATAAGAGAGAGCCGGTCTCGCTGACCTTAGCTGTGTTGTTAGAGATAAGAGTCGCAGCCGGAGTAAGAACAGGGACAGCCGCTATTATCCAAGAGAACCAACATTATGAGGGACTAAGGTTGATGAAGACCTAAAAACCATAGAGCAATCCATTACTAAACTTTAAGAATCTCTGACTTCCCTCTCTGAAGTAGTCTTGCAGAACAGACGAGGGCTGGATCTGCTGTTTCTAAAAAAAGAAGAGTGTGCAGCTTTAAAAGAAGAATGCTGCTTTTATGCAGACCATTCCGGAGTAGTAAGAGATTCAATGTCAAAGCTTAGGGAAAGGCTAGACCAGAGAAAGAGAGAACGAGAAGCCGGCCAAGGGCTATTTGAATCTTAGTTCACTAAGTCCCCGTGGTTTACGACCTTGATATCCATTCTGGCTGGGCCCTTACTCATCTTTGTGTTGCTCCTCACTTTGAGACCCTGCATATTAAATCGGCTGATAACTTTTGTTAGAGAAAAAGCGAGTGCCGTTCATGTACTAATGTTGCAGCAACAATATCATTCACTCACCCAACAGGAAGATACAAACATTCCATGATTAGAATGCCCTTAAAGAGAAGTGGGGAAATGTAGAACCTGAAGAATCAAAAGTTAGCATAAGCACAGCCATCTTAAAAGGCTCAAACACCATTTTCTAACCTAGAAGGAGAAAAATTACTAGAACTTTGAAAAACAAGTTAGTTAGCCAGTGTTAATTGTAGTGACCTTTAGTTAGCCAACCTCAATCAGTTAAGCTTATCTTGCTAGAACCACCCTAAACATTCCGAAAGTGATTTTATCTAACCAGACCCCCAGGATGAGGCGTCAGCCGAAAATTTATGTGTCTATGAAAAAAAAAAAAAAACACTGTATTGTGACTGTAGAAAATACTGCCCCTTTGAAAATGCTATAAAAACTTCTAGCTTTGTGTGTTCGGGGTCCTTGTTGAGACCCGCTGCGTCGGGGTAACACATAGACCCCAGCTAGCTGGCCTCTGAATAAATTCCTCTTGCTTGTTGCATCAAGAGACACCTTCCGTGAGTAATTTGAGGCGGCGTCCTCCTCTGGGAGAATCCAACAATGCCATGCAATCGTTTGCAATAACAAAATATTTCAAAGGCAAATAAAGGTTACACAGTTGTTAACAAACTTTAGCTTTTAGTCTTTTTAATATTAAGATTTCATTTTTAAAAAAAATATTCTGGCAACTCACTGAGACTTTAAGCATGAGAAACTGCTTTGATAAAACAATTAGAGAACTCTTTGCAATCTTTCAACATTAAGAGCAGACTAACAGTTAAAGAAAACTGTTTTCTGTTTTTTTTTTTTTTAACTGGAAACAAAATTCTAATTTTGCTGTGCACTTGATATCAAGACTCACTTGCTTTAATTTCACATAGCATGACTATATCTGTAAGAATATAGTAATTTATTCTTCATTTGCCCCATGGTCTCAAGCACAGAAACGGGTGAGAATTATGCCTGGGCTTGCCGGGGTTTGTCCCCCCTTATCTCTAAACATCTTGACCTTCCTCCAAAGCAACAGGCTGAGCGGATCCGCTACAACAAAAGGCACCATGCTGCTGCACTACACTGCTCTCTGTCTCTGTTCTCCGTCCCTCTCTAACAAACAGCTGCACTTTAGAACAAAGCCACTTTCTTTTATCAAAAAACACATTCTTTAGCATGCAGACGAGTTTCCATTCTTTATACCTTCTCTTATTAAAACATACATCTTTTAGCATAGAGAAATGTTTTCCTTATTTAAGTAGTTTTCATTAGAACTTAAAATCATTTGATACTTTAACTTTCAGTGAACACTGAAAAACAGGCCACCGTAAACTGTTACACTAGCATTCTTCATCTACGAACATATATTATCATTTTTGGAAATGTGCTTTACAACACAATTTCTCATTAGGCACAAAATATGTCTATATGACTTAGCAAACTTTAAAAATTTTGGTTACCACAAAAATTCTCAAGCTGTTTGCATACATACACACTGTTATACATTAATACAGTATTATTATTAAGATGTTTATTTGCTACACTTGTTTACTTATTTTTAGCAACTATGCCAGATTACTTAGAAAACTTTTACTAAACATTAGACAAAGTCAAGCTTTTCTTCAAGCATTTTCTTGAAATGTTTAACTGGTAACATCAACTTAAATGACTTTAAGTAAACTTTGGCAGCTGATAACCACAATGACATGCCCGCCTCAGGCAAACCCAAATTAGCATTAATGCTTAACATTTTCCATCAGATTTTCTGGAAGTTTTAGAATGCCCAATTTTCACAAGCGCTTGTCTTTAAATCAATTTCATTAATACCATCCGGAGGTAGAAAGATATTTTCATTTACACACTTAGACACACAAACATAGACTGAGACATAACGATAAGGTTCCTTCAGGCAGCCAGCCAACATTAAAGGATGGCCACTTGAGGTGCAGAAAACACGAAATTTTCTCTTCCTGATGTCCGTGCTCAAATTGTGAGCTCTCTCTCTAACGTCTGAGAAAAATGGTCTGTCATGAGAGACAAGGGGGTCGTCTGTGTCTGTCTTATTTCTTCTGTCAAAAAGACTAAGACAAACAAACACGACAAACAACAACCAGGCGCTTACAGAGAAGAATCTGCCGCGGCCGCGGAGACAAACCTGAAAGTTAAGTTGAGGGCCTGTCGGACTGCAGCGGCAGCTGACTTTCCTCACAGATGAGGACCTCGTCCTCCAGACGGGGGCAAGGGACGTCTCTCAAGACCCCTGGTCGGCGACCTGCCAGCGCGTCCGCCTAAGTCAATGCCGACCCAGAAACAGATTGGAGCTCCCACAGGCTTTATACAGGTTTCAGGCTTGTTCGCGAACAAAAACACTGGGTGCGCTCACTAGCCGGCAAGGCACTTTCTGATTAAACACAGAATGTTCTTACGGGTTTGACAAGAGACACACGGACACAAACACAGTAATACCTGGCCAGGGCAAGCCTCCGATCCTTGGCTTGTCATTCCTCCAGGGGGGGGGCACGCGATCCCGGACGAGCCCCCAAATGTAAGACCCAACGGCCTTATTCCGGTCTGCGCTTCCCCCCCCAGTGAGGAGACGAAGGCCACGGCAGATCGATGCAACAAGCAAGAGGTTTATTGTTATTCCAGCTAGCTGGGGTCCAAGTGTCTGCCCGACACAGCGGGTTTCAACAAGGACCCCGAGCACTCAGAACCAAGGGTTTATATAGCATTTTCAAAACACTTAACTCTTAGTAATTTTCTACAGCTGCACATTACCTTTGCAAGACATACATCCTGGGGTTAAGCGAGAGCAAGATAAGACCACTCCTCAATTGTTAGGGAGGTTCTGCACGATAAGCTTGGTATGTAGGATTAACTGACCAAGGTTAGCTGACCGAAGGCCACAGCTGCCCCCATCCTGGTGTTCATGATTAACTTGTTTTCTAAGGCCTTACCCAGTTCCAGTTTTTTTTCTTTTAAGTCACAACTTCAGAAAACTGCTTCTAGGCCCTTAAGATGGCTACTCTTATGCTAACTTATTCTCATTCTTACACTATCAAGTTTATGTTCATTGTGGGTGAAATCTGACATAGAACTGAGATGGGTGTGACTTTCTTGTCAGGTTAATAGTAGTATGCCCGATGATGGCACGGTTGCTTGTGTTGCTTCTGGAACTCAGAAGTGGAATGGGGCTATTCCCAGTGTTATGGCTGTGGCTGTAATGAGAGATGCAGTGGTATCATTTTTTTTAATTAAAAAAATTTTTTTAGGAGGGGAAGGCAGAGGCTTTTATTTAGAGAGAATGCAAGAGTACAGAGCTCTTGGCCTGGACAAGAGAGCCCCTGGCTGGTGCATTGTCTAGGGGTTTTATAGGCAGTTGAGAGACAAAGGGCTAGAGATGTGCACTTGCTGAATGGTCCCAAAATGTTTACTTTTGAAGAAACACTAAGTTTCTTACTAGCCTTCCTGGTTATTTACAAGAATTTTACTGTTCTGATTTCCTCCAAGGATAGCAGCTCCCTGGTCTGGGAGCATATCACTTGAGACTGCCTGCTTTGCTCCCAAGGTGGACTGAGTTATTGTCTGTTTGTTAAGAAACTTACTTTTTAACTAATTGGGTTTTAAGATGGAATCCTTCCTGTTTTTACTATGGTGTTTTGGGCTTGCTTGCTACATTGCCAAGTTGCAACTAATCATTTGTTTAGGGCTGGAGGAAGAAAAGCAGCACTTGGGTAAAGTTAGAAAAATAAGCTGGGCCCCCCAGCAGGCCAAAGCAAATCCCACAATGGATTATCTTGCTTTGTGTTTTCTGGAGGCCCTCACCCTACTCTGTCTAGGCCCATGGTCCCTGTCTCATTCCCCCATCTACAGATGGAGACCCTAGCTGTTGCTGGGTGAAAGAGGTGACAACCATTCTGGCAGCTTCGTGCTGAGAAGGGGCAAAGTTAGGGGTGCACCTAGGGCTGCATCAGTGGTTGGTCGAGAGGGCCTTGGAAATGGGCACTTCCATCCTGGGTTCCATTTCCATCACCATTTTCAGTCTTATGGCTTCCAGGCAAGATAGAACAAATCGTGTTATTAGGTTAAGTGGCAACATCTGGAGTTGGATTTTCCATTCTGGAAGAAAAGACTTGACAAGGAGATTAAAGAATGCATGGCTGAAGCGGAGAAAGACAAATACCAAATGATTTCACTCATCTGTGGAGTATAAGAACAAAGGAAAAACTGAAGGAACAAAATAGCAGCAAAATCACAGAACCCAAGAATGGACTAACAGTTACCAAAGGGAAAGAGACTGGGGAGAATGGGAGGGTAGGGAGGGATAAGGGTGGGAAAGAAGAAAGGGAGTATTATGATTAGCATGTATAATGTGGGGGGGGCATGGGGAGGGCTGTGCAACACAGAGAAGAGAAGTAGTGATTCTACAACATCTTACTATGCTGATGGACAGCGACTGTAATGCGGTTTGTGGGGGAGACTTGGGGTAGGGGAGAGCCTAGTAAACATAATGTTCTTCATGTAATTGTAGATTAATGATAACAAAATTTTTAAAAATGTATGAATAAGAAAGGAAGGAAGGAAGGAGAGAAAGAAAGAAAGAGAGAGAGAGAAAGAAAGAAAGAGAGAGAGAGAGAGAGAGAGGAAAGAAAAAAAACAAAGGGAGAGAAAGAAAGGAAAGAAAGGAAGGGAGGGAGGGAGGCCTTTGACAGTGCTTTCCAGGTAATTAAGCAGGTTAATTATATATCAGATAAACAAGTCAAATTAGCCAAATATTTCCCCCAGTGTGGAGAAAATTTACTCTGACATGTTCCAGGGTATCATTAATAAACAATTACATCAGTAGCACTGTGGTTACTAGATTCCCCTCATTATCAAGTCTCCACCACATGCCCCATTACAGTGACTGTCCACCAGCGTAAGATGCTATAGAATCACTACTTCCCTGTGTTGTACTGCCTTCCCCATGCTCTACCCCCCACATTATGTGTGCTAATTATAATGTCCCTTTCCCCCCATCCCCTGTGTTCCTCCCCTCACAGCCATCCTCTCCAGTCCCTTTCCTTTGGTAACTGTTAGTCCATTCTTGGGTTCTGTGATTCTGCTGCTGTTTTGTTCCTTCAGTTTTCCTTTGTTCTTATATTCCACATATGAGTGAAATTATTTGGTACTTGTCTTTCTCCATCTGGCTTATTTCACTGAGCATAATACCCTCTAACTCCATCCATGTTGTTGCAAATGGTAAGATCTGTTTTTTTCTTATGGCTGAGTAATATTCCATTGTGTATATATACCTCATCTTCTTTATTCATCTACTGATGGACATTTAGATTGCTTCCATATCTTGGCTATTGTAAATAGTGCAGTGATAAACATAGGGGTGCATCTGTCTTTCTCAAACTGGAGTGCTGCATTCTTAGGGTAAATTCCTAGAAGCGGAATTCCTGGGTCAAATGGTATTTCTATTTTGAGCATTTTGAGGAACCTCCATACTGCTTTCCACAATGGTTGAACTAATTTGCATTCCCACCAGCAGTGTAGGAGGGTTCCCCTTTCTCCACAACCTCGCCAACATTCGTTGTTGTTTGTTTTTTGGATGGTGGCATCCTTAGTGGTGTGAGGTGATATCTCATTGTGGTTTTAATTTGCATTTCTCTGATGACAAGCGATGTGGAGCGTCTGTTTTCATGTTCTGTTGGTTATCTGAATTTCTTCCTTGGAGAACTGTCTATTCAGCTCCTCTGCCCATTTTTAAATTAGATTATTTGTTTTTTGTTTGTTGAGGTGTGTGAGCTCTTCATTTATTTTGGATGTCAACCCTTTATCGGATCTGTCATTTATGAATATATTCTCCCATACTGTAGGATACCTGTTTGTTCTATTGATGGTGTCCTTTGCTGTACAGAAGCTTTTCAGCTTGATATAGTCCCACCTGTTCATTTTTACTTTTGATTCCCTTGCCCGGGGAGATATGTTCATGAAGAAGTCACTCATGTTTATGTCCATGAGATTTTTGCCTATGTTTGCTTCAAAGAGTTTTATGGTTTCATGACTTACATTCAGGTCTTTGATCCATTTGGAGTTTACTTTTGTATATGGGGTTAGACAGTGATCCAGTTTTATTCTCTTACATGTAGCTGTCCAGTTTTGCCAGCACCATCTGTTGAAGAGACTGTCATTTCCCCATTGTATGTCCATGGCTCCTTTATTGTATATTAATTGGCCATATATATTTGGCTTAATGTCTGGAGTCTCTGTTCTGTTCCACTGGTCTGTGGCTCTGTTCTTGTGCCAGTGCCAAATTGTCTTGATTACTGTGGCTTTGTAGTAGAGCTTGAAGTTGGTGAGCGAGATTCCCCCCACTTTTTCTTTCTCAGGATTGCTTTGACTATTAGGGGTCTTTGGAGGTTCCATATAAATTTTTGAACTATTTGTTCCAGTTCAATAAAGAATGCTGTTGGTAATTTGATAGGGATTGCATCGAATCTGTATATTGCTTTGGGCAGGATGGCCATTTTGACAATATTAATTCTTCCTAGCCAGGAGCATGGGATGAGTTTCCATTTGTTAGTATCATCTTTAATTTCTCTCAATAGTGTCTTGTAGTTTTGAGGGTATAGGTCTTTCACTTCCTTGGTTACATTTATTCCTAGGTATTTTATTCTTTTTGGTACTATTGTGAATGGAATTGTATTCCTGATTTCTTTCTATTAGTTCATTGTTAGTGTATAGGAAAGCCACAGATTTCTGTGTGTTAAATTTTGTATCCTGCAACTTTGCTGAATTCCAGTATTAGTTCTAGTAGTTTTGTAGTGGAGTCTTTAGGGTTTTTTATGTACAATATCATGTCATCTGCAAATAGTGACAGTTAACTTGTTCTTACCAATCTGGATTCCTTGTATTTCTTTGTTTTGTCTAATTACTGTGGTTAGGACCCCCAGTACTATGTTAAATAACAGTGGGAGAGTGGGCATCCTTGTCTTGTTCCTGATATCAGAGGAAAAGCTTTCAGCCTCTCTCTGGTTCAGTATGATGTTACCTGTGGGTTTATTATATATGGCCTTTATTATGTTGAGGTACTGGCCCTTTATGCCAATTTTGTTGATAGTTTTTATCATGAATGGATGCTGAATTTTTGCGAATGCTTTTCCAGCATCTATGGAGATGATCATGTGGTTTTTGTCCTTCTCTTTGTTGATATGGTGGATGATGATGATGGATTTTCGGATGTTGCACCATTCTTGCATCCCTGGGATGAATCCCACTTGGTCATGTTGTATGATTTTTTTGATGTATTTTTGAATTCGGTTTGCTAATATTTTGTTGAGTATTTTTGCATCTACATTCATCAGAGATATTGGTCCGTAATTTTCTTTTTTCGTGGGGTCTTTGCCTCGTTTTGGTATTAGGGTGATGTTGGCTTCATAGAATGAGTTTGGGAGTATTCCCCCCTCTTCTATTTTTTGGAAAACTTTAAGGAGAATGGGTTTATATCTTCTCTGTATGTCTGATAAAATTCCGAGGTAAATCCATGTGGCCTGGGGGTTTTGTTCTTGGCTAGTTTTTTGTTTACCTATTCCATTTCATTGCTGGTAATTGATCTGTTTAGATTTTCTGTTTCTTTCTGGGTCAGTCTTGGAAGGTTGTATTTTTCTAGGACGTTGTCCATTTCTCCTAGGTTTTCCAGCTTGTTAGCATATAGGTTTTCACAGTATTCTCTAATAATTCTTTGTATTTCTTTGGGGTCTGTCATGATTTTTCCTTTCTCGTTTCTGCTTCTGTTGATGTGTGTTGACTCTCTTTTTCTCTTAATAAGTCTGGCTAGAGGCTTATCTATTTTGTTTATTTTCTGAAAGAACCAGCTCTTGGTTTCACTGATTTTTTTTCTATTGTTTTATTCTTCTCAATTTTATTTATTTATTCTCTTATCTTTATTATGTCCCTGTGTCGGCTGACCTTTAGCCTCATTTGTTCTTCTTTTTCCAATTTCGATAATTGTGACATAAGACTATTCATTTGGATTTGTTCTTCCTTCTTTAAATATGCCTAGGTTGCTATATATATACTTTCCTCTTAAGACTGCTTAAGTTGGGGCTTTGTGTTGTTGTCATTTGTTTCCATATATTGCTGGATCTCCATTTTATTTTGGTCGTTGTTCCATTGATTATTTAGGAGCATGTTGTTAAGCCTCCATGTGTTTGTGAGCCTTTTTGCTTTCTTTGTGCAATTTATTTCTAGTTTTATACCTTTGTGGCCTGAAAAGTTGGTTGGTAGGATTTCAATCTTTTGGAATTTTTTGAGGCTCTTTTTGTGGCCTAGTATGTGGTCTATTCTGGAGAATGTTCCATGTGCACTTGAGAAGAATGTGTATCCTGTTGCTTTTGGATATAGAGTTCTATAGATGTCTATTAGGTCCATCTGTTCTAGTGTGTTGTTCAGTGCCTCTGTGTCCTTACTTATTTCCTATCTGGTGGATCTGTTCTTTGGAGTGAGTGGTGTGTTAAAGTCTCCCAAAATGAACGCATTGCATTCCATTTCTTCCTTTAATTCTGTTATTATTTGTTTCATATATATTGGTGCTCCTGTATTGGATGCATATATGTTTATAATGGTTATATCCTCTTGTTGGACTGAGCCCTTTATCATTATGTAATGTCCTTCTTGATCTGTTGTTACTTTCTTTATTTTGAAGTCTATTTTGTCTGATACTAGTATTGCAACACCTCCTTTTTTCTCCCTGTTGTTTGCATGAAATATCTTTCTCCATCCCTTGACTTTTAATCTGTGCATGTCTTTGGGTTTGAGGTGAGTCTCTTGTAAGCAGTATATAGATAGGTCTTGCTTTTTTATCCATTCTGTTACTCTGTGTCTTTTGATTGGTGCATTCAGTTCATTTACATTTAGGGTGATTATTTTGAAAGATATGTACGTACTGCCATTGCAGGCTTTGGGTCCATGGTTACCAAAGGTTCAAGGTTAGCTTGTTTATTACCTTACTGTCTGACTTAACTCGCTTATTGAGCTGTTATAAACACAGTCTGATGATTATTTCTTTCCCTTTTTTTTTCTCCTCCTCCATTCTTCATATGTTGGGTGTTTTGTTCTGTGCTCTTTTTAGGAGTGCTCCCATCTAGAGCAGTCCCTCTAAGATACCCTGTAGAGGTGGTTTGTGGGTGGCAAATTCCCTCAACTTTTGCTTATCTGGGGATTGTTTAATCCCTCCTTCATATTTAAATGATAATCGTGCTGGATACAGTATCCTTTGTTCAAGGCCCTTCTGTTTCATTGCATTAAATATATCATGCCATTCTCTTCTGGCCTGTAAGGTTTCTGTTGAGAAGTCTGATGATAGCCTCATGGGTTTTTCTTTGTAGGTGACCTTTTTTCTCTCTCTGGCTGCCTTTAATACTCTGTCCTTGTCCTTGATCTTTGCCATTTTAATTATTATGTGTCTTGGTGTTGTCCTCTTTGGATCCCGTCTCTCGGGAGTTCTGTGTGCCTCTGTAGTCTGAGCAGCTATTTCTTCCCCCAGTTTGGGGAAGTTCTTAGCAATTATTTCTTCAAAGACACTTTCTACCCCTTTTTCTCTCTCTTCTTCCTCCAGTACCCCTATAATGCAGATATTTTTCCTTTTGGATTGGTCACACAGTTCTCTTAATATTGTTTCATTCCTGGAGATCCTTTTATTTCCCTCTGCATCAGCTTCTATGCGTTCTGTTCTCCGGTTTCTATTCCATCAGTGGCCTCTTCCATCTTATCCATTCTGCTTCTAAATCCTTCCAGAGTTTGTTTCACTTCTGTAATCTCCCTCCGGACTTCATCCCTTGCTCTTGCATATTTCTCTGCAGCTCTGTCAGCATGTTTATGATTTTTATTTTGAATTCTTTTTCAGGGAGACTGGTTAGGTCTGCCTTTGCAGACCCTTTCTCAGGTGTTGTTTGAACTATCTTGGACTGAACTAAATTTTTTTGCCTTTTCATGGTGATAGCAGTGGCTGTAGGTAGGTTACGGGTGTGTCAGCTGGGAGAAGAAAGTGCTTTCCTGCTTACTGGATGCCTTGTTCTTCTCTGCTGCCTGTGACGTTTACCCGCACTCCTTGATAAGCCACCGGGTTAGTCTCCTAAGCTGCTGTGGGTGGGGTCTCCGTCGGAGCAGCATGGAGCCCTGTGGGGAGTTGCACGCACACCAGGTGCGCTCCTTCATGCTAGCAGCACCCCTGCCGGCCAGCTGTGTGGCACCAGTGGCCTTTGGGTCTGGTCCGGGCGGCTGTGCGTTGGGCTGGGATTCCGGTCGGCTGCTGGGAGAGCGCCTGCTCCCTCTGTCTCCGCTGCAGGTGTGCACAGGACTCTCTCGCGTGGACCTCTACCGGGCTCCTCTGGCTTCACTGCCACCGGTGCATGCGAGCTGTGTCCAGGCTGTTTGGTTGCGCGGCTGTGGGCTCTCACAAGCCTCTCCTGGTCCCGTCTGGCACTGCTGGCGCACACATCTGCTCCCAGTCCCTTCCGGCGCTGCTGTCCCCGACCCATGCTACCACTTTCCTGATACTGGGCCGGTATGTTGGGGTCCACACCAGTTGGAGGAACGACTGGCAGACTACTTAGTGCCGTGAGGGGCTTCAGAGCTGCACTGCCTCCCCGGGGTTTACAGCGCCTAAGTTTCCCTGGGATTTCCAGCTGCTGGCTATGTGTGCTGGGACAACTTTGTCCAGCAATGGGGTTCCTGTTTCTTTAAGACTTATAGGAAGCACTCACTTTTCTTTTGTCTCAAGGGCGCCGGTTGCAGGGACCTGCCCACAGGTTTTCCTTTTCCGTTTCTCTAATGTCCAACACCCCATGCACCTTGTGTCTGCGTTCCGGGTGCAGATTTCTAGAGCTGGTTGTTTAGCAGTCCTGGGCTTTCACTCCCTCTCCGTTCCGACTCCATTCTTTCCATCGGGTTTTCGGGTGGGGGAGCATTTGGGTCCCGCCTGGCCATGGCTTGTATCTTACCCCCTTTGTGTGATGTTGAGTTCTCGCAGATGTAGATGAATCCTGGCTATTGTACTACATCCACTGGTGTCTCTTTTAGGAATAGTTGTATTTATTGTATTTTCATAAATATATATGTTTTGGGGAGGAGATTTCCTCTGAACTACTCACGCTGCCATCTTCCCATGATCCCTTAGGGATTCTTACAAGTGTTTATAAATGGAAGGAAGGAGGGAAGGAGAAAGAGAGGGAGGGAGGGAGGGAGGGAAGGGAGGAAGGAAGGAAATGAACTGATACAACATTTATTAACAAAGGTTAATACTACTCAACAAAGTAAATATACACATCACAGTAACATTAAGCCCTCCTTTACGTGAGAGAATACTCTCAATAGTGCTACACATACTGCCCCTCATAATACTATCTATTAACCCCAAAATTATCCTAGGCTTACTTTATGGCAAATATAGTTTAACAAAAACATCAGGTTGTGAATCTGATAATACACGACTCTGACTTCTTATTTACCTAAAAAGCATGCAAGAACTGCTAATTCATGCTCCCATATGTAAACATATGGCTTTTTCAAACCTTTAATAGGATGGTAGTTATCTATTGGTCTAAGGAATCAAAAAATTGGTGCAACACCAAATAAAAGTAATAATTATCCTAGTATGGTCTTCACTTATATTAGGAAAGAGCATAAAACCTAAATGTGATTTATGTATGAATATAGTAGTTTATCCTCCATTTACCCCATGGTTCCAAGCACATAAGCCAGTGAGAATTATGCCTGAGCTTACCCTGCCTTATGTCTAAACATCCCGACCCTCCCCCAAAGCAACAGGCAAGGGGATCCGCCACAATAAAAGGCACCTCGCTGCTGCCCTCTCTCTCTTTTTTGTCTGTCTCTCTTTTCTCCCTGCTCTGTCTCCCTCTCTCTCTCTGCTCTGTGTCCCACTGCTCTCTCTGCTGCTCCCTCTCCCCACCCCCCTCTGGGGCAGCCACTCTCTCTTTCAGATAATGAAGTCTCTTGCGTGGGCCCGTGTCTCCTGAGTCGTTCTGGGTAAGGAGGGTCGCGGCAAGATACCCTTTCAATTTCTTCCCACCAGGATGTTTAAACATTTTAACAGTAAGGTATTAACAAAGAGCCACATGGTGGAAGATGCTCAGGCTGAGGGGGTGGGGGAGGAACTGGTAAGGGCCTGGCTCTACCTGTTTGAGTTTTTGAGTTTTTTCAACTTACCAATAAAATTAAAGACAAATGTAAGGGAAAGATATAGCTGGCTTACGGACGTCAGGAAAGAATGTGATCCCTGTAGTACTCAGCCAGTGAGGAACCAGGGGAGGGACTTGCACTCTAGGAGATAAATTACTGGTGCCAAACTCCCCAGGCGTGCCTCCTCACCAGACACCGGATCTTGCAAGACTGTCATTAAAGCCTCGCTCCGCTGTTCTCTTCGTCTCCGTGTCCACTCAGTGAATTTGGACCAGTGAGTGTGTTTCTCACACTTGTAACACTAACACTATTAGTTGTGCTAATCTTAATTTGTCCTACCAGTATGTACGTAAACAAAAACTACCCTTCATATGTAAAAAATACAGTTGCATTTCCTTTTGCTATTAGCATAATCCCTGCAATAGCATTCATTTACTCAAACGAAGAAACAGTCACTTCTAACTGACACTGGGTGTTACTCTGGGGAAAGGAAATCCCAGGGAAAAATACCTCTAAAAACGGAAATCAGTCAAAGGGAGAAATAAAGTTTAAAACCCGTTTATTGTTCAAAAACTGCAGTCTGGCCCATCTCTCCTGCTCAAGCAGCAGCAAAACCGGCCCTCCCCGTCACCTCTCAGGTACAGATAAACCCCCCATTGCCCAGGTAACTACCCATTGATACGGCGATGAACTTCTCCACCCCTGAAGAAAGCTGCAAATGCACTGAAGCCAGACTTCTTTCCACCTCTGAACTACTGTAGATATGCAGATGTACTAAAGCCAGGCGAGATACTCTGGAAATGTTTCAATTTTACCCAATTTACCCACACTGGATAACAATTCAAACCACAGAAATATCAATAAGCTTTAAATTAATTATTTTCTATGACACTTATCCCAGTAGCACTGTTTGTCACATGATCCATCATAGAATTCTCCTTATGGTACATAGAGTCAGACCCTTATATTAACCGATTCTTTAAATATCTATATTACATTTCTTAATCAGTAATAATTCTAACCACTGCCAACGATCTATTCCAACTTTTTATTGGTTGAGAAGGAGTTGGAGTCATATCCTTCCTACTCATTGGCTGGTGATATGGGTGGACAGATGCAAATACTGCTGCCACACAGGCAATCTTACACAATTGTATTGGAGACATTGGATTTCTTGTATCTACAGCATTTCTTTCCAACCTAAACTCATGAGAATTTCAACAAATTTTATTCTTAATTCTGAAAACACAAACATTCCTCTAATAGGACTATTACTAGCTGCAGCTGGAAAATCTGCACAATTTGGCCTACATCCCTGACTTCCTTCTGCTATAGAAGGGCCAACCCCAGTATGAGCACTGTTTCACTCTAGCACAATAGTTGTTGCAGGGGTATTTCTTTTAATCCGATTTTACCCTCTAATAGAAAACAATAAAAAAATTCAAACAAAACTTTGTTTAGGAGCCACCTCAACTCTGTTTACAGCTATTTGCGCCCTTTACCCAAAACGACATAAAAGAACTGTAGCTTTATCAACTTCAAGCCAACTCAGCCTAATAATAGTTACCACTGGCATTAATCAGCCACATTTAGCCTTTCTACACATCTGCACCCATGCCTTCTTTAAGGCCATATTTTTCACATGCTCGCGGTCAATTATTCATAGTCTGAATGATGAACATTAAGTTTCTTAACAGTCTTCTCGTTATTTACAAGACATTTACTGCGCTGATTTCCTCCTCCCAGGAGAGCAGATTCCCTGATGTGGGAACCAGTCAGTCAAAACTGCCTGCTTTGCTGGGCTGAGTTATCGTTTGTTAAACAGTATGTTAAGAAACTTACTTTTTTTTTTTACTAATTTTAAATGCAATCTTATCTGTAAGGTGGAATCCTTCCTGTTTTTACTACTTGTTTATTACTGGGCTTGCTTGCTGTATCGCTGCTGGTTGCAAATTGTTTTGGTAGGAGTTTCATTGAACATTGTTACATTTTTCTGTGCTTACCTTGCTTTATTTTTTTCTGGAGGCCCTCAACCTACTGGTCCCCGTCTCAACTGGAGTCCAGTGGAATGTGAGTGATCTGTGTGAAGTGGAAATCTAGAGGAATTTTCTTCAACAATTCAACTGGCACAGTCCCCATGTCCTTTTAGAAGCCAACCGGTGCACATGCCCTGCTGGGCGCTGGGTGACAGCTGCTTGCTTCTGTGGGCCAGGGCCTCTTCCTACTAAATTACCCTCCAGAGCAGGCCTGGTGGGTGGGGAGTGGTATGCAAAGTGGAAATTTTCCCTGTGCAACTGTCACCAAGAGGATTTGTTCAAATGAACGAATTCTGCCTCATCTCTGCAAATACTTGGGATGGAAGTAAGACAGGCAGGGGCTGTGGCTTTAGATAGAGGAGGGTGAGGGCCTCTGGTAAAAAAGCAAAGCAGGTTAATCACAGTCAGAACAATGTAACAATGTGCAAAGAAATCCCTACGAATGTTAAACATTAAGCAAAACCAGTCAAATTAATTCTTTAAGGTAAAAATATCTAACAGAATATAGGCATTCTTCAGTGAAATGAGTTAAAATTAAAAAGCCAGGAGTAACTTGGCCTAGAATGTTTGAATATCCCCCAGATAAGAAAATACCTCAGCATAGCCCAAGTCTTCATTGTGTCAGTCAAGTCATACTATGGTGAGATTTACTTGAGCCTGCTGAAAGACCCAGCTTATGTTTTTAACTTTACTCAGATGCTGCTTTTCCTCCTCCAGCCCTAATGAAATAATTTGCAACCTGGGCAACTGATTTCAGCAAACAAGCCCAGTCATTCATGTAGTTAAAACAAGAAGGATTCCATCTTAAATATAAGATTGCATTTTAAAACCCAAGATGTTAAAAGGAAGTTTCTTAATATACTCTTTAACAGACAGACGATAACTCACCCACCTTGAAAGGAGAGCAGGCAGTCTTGGATGATATGCTCGAGACCAAGAAGCTGCTATCCTGAGAGAATCAGAGCAGTAAATTTCCTGTGTTAAGCTAATTTGGCAGAAGACTGATAAGAAACTAGTGTCTCCTCAAAGATAAACATTTTGGGACCACTTAGCAGGTCTGCATCCCTAGCCCTTTGTCTCTCAACCGCCTATAAATCCCCTACAAAATGCACCACCCTGGACTCTCTTGTCCCCTCCCAGCGTGAACCAGCTCTGTCCTCAAGCTTAATCTCTAAATAAAAGCCTCTCCCTTGCTCTCCTACTCTGAGTGTTTCTTTGGGGCCAAGTTCATTCTTTGACTCCATGAACAAGAACCCATGGAACAGAAGGTTTCACTGATGAGTTAGGAAGCTGGCCTTAATGGGTTGCTTAGCCAGCTGCCTGGAAGGTGGGGGTTCTGATAAAGGGAGGGTTGGGGCAGGAAAGGAAAGCAGCTTTGCTGGGGCCGTAAGGGGTGCGTTTTGCCTGGAAGGGAACTCCCCTTCCTGACGCCATGAGTCAACGCCCCTTGTCCCTGGACTTTCCATTTCCCCCCCAGTTCCAGCTGTAGGAAAAGCTACTCAGGTTGACTGAAATCCAGCTCCACAGCTGCCGCTTAGCCCCAACTCCCCTCTGGGGCCAGAATAGGCAGCTCTGGTCTCCTCTTCTGGCCTCCCCTTAAGGCCTCAGAATATCTCTATGATTACTGCCTGGTGTAGTCTTTGTGCAACCAAGTCCCTCCCTTCTTAGATTCTTCCACTTATTTCCAGATAGCCCTCCTTTGACTCTACATTTTCATCTGCTCGCAGGCCATCTCTGCCTGGACCTTTATGGAATCTTCCACCAGTGCTCATGAGTGGGTAAAATTGTAATATTTCCAGGATATCTCACCTGGTTTTGGTACATCTCCATATCAATAGACAATCAGAGGTGGAAAGAAGTATGGCTTTAGTGCATTTGTATCATTCCTCAGGGGTGGGGAGAAGTTCATCTCCATACCAATGGGTAATCACCTGGGCAATGGAGGGCTTATGGGCTGTACCTGAGAGGAGACGGGGAGGGCTGCTTTTGCTTCTGCTGGAGCAGGAAAGAGAGAAGGCCACAGACTTCAGTTTATAAGCAATAAATGAATTTTAAACTTTATTTCTTCCTTTGACTGATTTCTGTTGTTAAAGGTATTTTGCCCTGGGATTTCCTCTCCCCGGGCTTACATCACAGATCCCTCTGCCACCAGCAGCCAACCAGGAGGCCAGGCAGAAAGTGATAGCTGGCCCCAACTTCTGTCCCTCCTGTCATCCTTTCTCCTGTAGATGCTGCAGCACTCCGGGTGCTGCACCTTGTAGATCTGGAAGAGAATCAGATGTGAGCATAATGTCATCAATATGATGATACAGGTGCACTGTTGGCAGTTTCTCCCATGCTGCCAACTCCTGGGCTACAAGTCCGTGACATATGTTGGAACTGCAGGGGTGTCCCTGCAGATAGACAGCGAACATCCTCGGCCACCCTTCCCACATGAAGGCAAACTGTTCCTGGCTCTCCTGTGTTACGTCAATAGAGAAGAAAGCATTAGCAAGGCCCTCAACATGATGTGTCACACCGGGGAAGTAAAAGGACTATGAGCGCACTTTAGGATGCCCACCGTCTCCAGGTCCTGTAGAGTTTCTCCGATTTCTTTGTGCCCCCTGGCAATACATACTGCTTAGTATTTCTCACTTGCCGAGGTACAGACAGAGCTATGGGCGAGTGCTTAGCACGTCCCCTCCGAGCTGCCTTTACCACACAAATCCTCAGTCGGAACTCACCTGCAGTGGTCTGTAACCACAGGCCCTGCAGGGTATCCAACCCTAAATATATTCAGGGATTGGAGAAATATACACAGCGTACTGCTTTGGGGGTAAATGCCCCATTCCCAATGTATTTTGGGCTTTCTTCACTCTAACTGCCTTACTCCCATAGCATCTATCACAGTGGGGGTCCCAGGAAGCCACTCAGGGTTACCATAAATCAGAGAACATTCAGCTCCGGACTCCACCAGTGCCAGAACACATTGTACATTCACTGGGGACCAGTGAATTGCTAACTGTATATGTCATGTGGCCTCCAGTCCTCACCACGCCCACAAGGTGGAGGCCTTGACATCCTCCCCCAGTCAAACCGCAATCCCCAATCACCCTCCTGTGGAGTCAAGGACCCTGGAAGTCCTGCAGGCACATGGGCCAGAGGACAGGCTTTGCCTCTGGCTTCCGTGTCTTGTACCTCAGCGGCTTGGACCGCTGCTTTGGCTTTAATAGGTGCCACAGTTCTAGGAAGATTCTACTAGGCTCTCCATGGAGTTTCTTTCACTGCCCCCGCCTTTATCAAATCAACCCAAAATCTGGGTCCTCGAGACCTTCACAGGGCCCTGTAAACCTCTTCTTTCAGCCGCAGAGCATACTTCCTTCTGAGCTCTTCTGATTTCAGCCTTCCCCAGATCTGAGAAGCAGGAGTGACCTCACTTACGGGTTTTCCTATGTGGAGGAGCAAGAACAGACACTAGGGACCCAGAGAAGGATGGAGGAGCTGTATGGAGCACCAGATTCCTCATCCCCGTGGTGAACAACTCCTCACAGGGGCCCTGTCGGTCCACATAACAGCTGACACTTTCCATGCCCAGCTCCCCAGCACCTGCTGGAGTGCTGCACATGTTTTCCAACTAGCAGGGATATATGGCAACTCAACCTGATTAGGCCAAACTGCCCTTAGGGCTGCAGTCAGGCAATCCAAAAGTACATCATTCCCTGGTGCTCACAGGCATTTTGTATCCTCTGCCAGAGAGATGGGTGAGTCATCAGGGAAGCCACTTTATTCATTTCTGACCCAGACGGAACAATGCCCTCTACTCCTAAACCCCAAAGATGCAAAAGCCATGTACGCAGAGGCTCCAGCTCGGCCTGGGTATAGTCGCGGAGCGTGGAGTGCTCGGCAGTGGGGTGGGGTCTGCTCCACTCAGCGAGGAACCCGCAGTTCCTGCATCTTTATTTGTGTAACAAATCGGGCAGGCCTTCAATATGGGAGGGTTGGTACCTCAGGCAGCAGGCTCAGCAACAGCTCTGTCCTAGGCCCCACCCCGCCATTGTCCCCTGCACCTCTCTACCCTGCCATCTCCTCTGCTGTCTCCAGGGCTGAAGGCACCACCCCTTCCTTCACCACCCCCATGGGCTATCTACCTCCCGTTTTTGTGCTGTCCCGTCTTGTGCCACCAGTGTGTCTCAGCAGTGGGACCTGTTTTCTTTCCCTTCTCAGACCACCCCACAACTCGTCTTCCTGGACGCTTGCCACTGGAGGACATTTCTCTCATTAGCAACCCTTTCTAACGCTGCAAGAAGCAACCACCCAACTTTTCCTGCCACCTCATGGCCACTCAGTTCCCGAGTCCCTGATTTTACACGGGGCTGACTCCAGTGCCCCCATTTTTCCCAGTTCCTGGGGAGAGGCCCACTCCTCCAGGAGGCACTTTCCCGCAGACACCATCCCCAGTGTGGGATCTCCAGGTGAAGCCTCGCCATAAACAGGGGAATCCCCTGGTGAATCCCTGCCACCCCTAGGGGGGTCCCCAGATGTATCCCCACCACCTCTAGGGGACTGAGTATCTCCACACCATCTAAACAAGCAGTCTGCACCAACAGGGAACCATGAGGACCGATTTCAGGTTCACCAGATCCTGCCAACTATGCCAGATATAGCCTTGGAGGGAAAGATATTCCCAGGCTAGGGCAAGTCACCCTATGAGACTGCAAAACCGAAATCAGTCAAGGGAAAGGGCAGGAAGGGAGAAAGGCTTTTATCTCTTACAGTCGCTAGCCAGGCTCAGCACCACCCATCTAGTCCAGCCGCGGATGGTGCTCCCCTTCCCCTACCCACCCCTTCTAGCAGGAACTCCGTGAGTGGGTCCTTGGTGCTTGGCAGATGCCAGACCAGTTCATACCAGGAATGGACGGAAGGAGAGAATGGCCATTTCCTTTCCACCCCTTATCCCGGAGGTTGCAAGGCCCTGCACTAGTTACAACCACTGATCTGTAAATGGACTAAGGCTAGGTGGGAGGTTCTGGAAATTCTGCATTGACTCCCTTAGCTCTGTGCCCTCTGGAGCTTACAGACAGGTTAGAGGAATGTAACAATAGATTTATACTAACTAGATGAAGCACTTGTGATGTGCCAGGCCTTCCAAGCCTTCTTCCCAGGGTAACGCCTTCAATGCTCTCTGTGACCTCACATAATCAAGATCCTACGATGACGGCCAAGGGACAGGTGGAGAAACTGTGCTACCAAGGTCGGTGACTTGCCCGCAGTCAAATGCCTACCAAGTGGTTAAAGCTGGATGTTGAAAATGAGCTAGTAGCTCCCTATTCTGTGATCTTAACCATGACATTTGTTCCGTAAATATGTCACACCGTGAACAAAATGGATGAACGTATCCATTTTCTTGCTGCATCCAAACCCCACTGCCTTATGTCTGAAAAATAGAATATGTGCGTAGAAGCCGTGACACATACACACTGATATGGGCTACCAAGCTCACTGCCCTGGGCAGTGTCAGGACCCTTTTGTACAGAAAGCATGAAAAGTGGGGAAGTGACTGCTTTTCATGCAATGTGGCTGTGACAGCACATCCCCTTGGCTGTGCTGTTCACACCACGCAGTGGTAGCAGGGTATGTGCTTCCTAGGAGGGATTACTGGGTTCACCATACAAGGCTGCCCACCACATATGTCAACGGGAGGCCCTCGGGTATGGTCCTCATAGAACGGAGACCTCTGCAAGGTGGATGCCTTGGGAGTAGATGACAACACCCGGGTCTCCTGTCATTGCCACCCCTTCAAGGTGCACACCTGAAAATGGCCTAGAGGGGGGATGACTTGCTCAAGATCTCATGGCCCGAACCCGGGCCTGACTTGCATGGTGTTCCACGCCCCATGCCAAGCCTGGTTGGCATTGTTCCATCTCTGAGCCTGTGTGCAGACACACATGACACCAGCTCCCAGGAGGAGTTGGAGGTGTCATCCATATATCCCTGAGGATGTCCCTAGGGAGAAATGTCTGGCATGACCCTGCCTGTGCAGGTTGGGACATTGGGTAGCTCCTGGGAGGCACTGTGGGTTCAGCAGGACAGGGAACTGGTGAGAAAAAGAGGTCTGAGCTCATCTGTCTCCTCAGAGCTGGGACCCTAAGGACATTGCCAAAGAGCGAGGGGAGGGCTCTGGTGGAGATCTGTGTAGTCATGCACGGCAAGGGGTCCAGGAGGATGGGCGGTGGGTCGGCAGCCCAGAGGGGCATGTGGATGAGTCTGAATGCAGGGAGGGACCCACGAAATGGAACCTTCAGGAAGTGATGTCGCTGGTGACACGCCCAGTAGAACCTGAATTGTGACCTGGTGCCCAGTTCCTGGTCACAGACCCCAGTCCTGCTCACTTGACCAGAGACGCTCGACAGAGCAACATACGGTCTTGTTGTGCACAGCCTTCTGAAGGCATGGAAGTTAGGGAAGCAAACAGGGACGGTCTTCCTGCTCGCTGTGGGCGTTGGCTCAGAGACCACCTCCAACGCCTCTGTCCGTGTTGGCCAAGGAACCCCGAGGTAACACAGGGCAGCCCAGAGCGGGCCACTCCAGGGCCAGGCCCCAAGTGTGACCCATCCCGGGATGACCTTCCCCCCGGCCCCTTCTGTGTGTGTGTGTGTGGTGGGTGTGGGGTATGGGCAGGACTGAAGGCTGGGGAGGAGGGGCGCCACTCCTGGGTGGCAGCATGTTGTGAGGTGGTGGCCCCCTGGTGGGGCAGTCAGTGTCACACCTCTGCTCTCATCATTCAGGACGTGGAGGTGAGTGTTGGGACCAGGTACTTCCACCCACGTGTTAGTCCTGAGCCCAGGGGGTGTCCTCTCCTTCCCTCAGGGACGAGTCCTATGCACATGGCCCTGTGTGCCTGATGTCAGGGGCAGGGAATGAGGCCCACATTTCCCTGAGGGGAGGTCCAGGCAGCCCCGGGTGGCACCTCCCAAGCTACTAGGCACTAGCTTCTCGGAGCTCCACCCTGGGGAGCGTGGAGGAGCTGGTGGATGGATTCACCTCCTCCATCTCCCTAGACCTGGGGCAGGCTGTCTACACCCAGGACCCCGTTCCAAACCTGGCAACCTGCCAGGGCCCTCCCAGGGCTTCCCCACGAGAGTGGTCGACAGTCCCACTCCAGAGGGCCTGGAACCTCATTCCCTGGGGGCACCCCTTCCCTCTCCTTGATCACACCCCAGAGGGCTGGGGACTCTCGGGTGAGTTGCAAACCTCCCTCGTCCTGGTGGTTCCCGGGTTTCCCGCTGACGATAGGCCCCCTGCCCCCTTCAGCATGAAGAGGAGTCAACTCTCCGTGGAAATAAGAAATGGAGAATGAGGACAGCACGAGAGACCCCTGTGCTGGAGCTACAGCCGGTGTCACCTGCTTCAGCCCTGGGGCCCGGAGCACCTGCTGGAATGGCACCGGGCCTGGCAGAGCCAGCGCCAGGTCCAGAGCCCACCAGCCCCTGTGCGGCGAGCATCTGGGACATACCGGGAGTGGTCTCGGGCCCCGAGGTGGAGCCCCATGAGCCTTCAGAACCCAGCAGGTGACCAATCTTTGGATTCCCACAGGCGGGCTGATGACTGGGGACTTCCTATTTGGGAGGATGGGAAAGGATGGGGTCCCAGGACACGCAGGGTCAGGAAGGGGGAGGAGCAGTTGCTTGGACAGGCAGGGGAATGCACAGTGGCCAGGCCCACACAAGGGTGGGCCGGGAGGGCAGTGTGGCTGGGAAGACCAGGCTTCTCACTCTTCCACCCCCAGGCCTTCCCCCAGCCCTGGGATGAGACCGGCTAGGCGCCATGCCTGGGAGCCCGATGATGTGACCAGCATCCTCCATGGCAGCCAGCTTTCATCCATCCCAGAGGGCCAAGCCCTCCACCACTTGGTCGAGAAGAAGCACCTGGGGCCCACTGTGGCAGAGCTGGAAGGTGAGGGGCTGCAGCCAGGGAACCGTCTAGGGTGGGCTTCCCGAACCGGGGTTGCCTTCAACACAGTGAGGGCTTTTCTGTCATTGTAAGGTGCAGGGGAATCAGCCCCGGGGTGACCCTTTCTCTGTGTCCTCCCTGCTCCAGAACCACGGCAGACGCAGCTGGCTCCAGAGACACAGGGAGGGCCGGCTTCATGGCTAGAGCCAGTTCAGGAGCTCCCTGAGACCCCTGTGCTGGAGCTACGGCCGGTGTCACCTGCTTCAGCCCCTGCAGAGCCAGAGGACATCCCAGCAGCGCCCTCAGCCCCAACGCTGAGCCCTGAGCTTGAGCCCCATGAGCCCTCGGGCACGGGGCCCAGGGCACCTGCTGGAATGGCACCGGGCCTGGCAAAGCCAGAGCCAGCTCCAGAGTCCATCCTCCCGGCATTCCCCCCCCGTCTGGTGGCCGAGCAGCTGACTCTGATGTATGCAGTGAGTGGAGCGGGATCGAAGTTGGGGTGGGCCTTCTCTGTGGCATGGGCTGCCCCAGACCTGCTGTTCCGATGTGCACTCCTGTGATCTGGGCCGATGTGCCACCTTCCCACCATGTGCCCTGAGAAACTCTCCTCACCCCCAAGCCTTCACTGACCACAGGGACAGTAGGGCTGGCACTTAGGGATCCTTGCACACCAATGAGAAAGCAGAGGGAAGGTGGGCAGGGCCTGGCTGGGGTGGGAGGGGCAGTTTAGTAGAGGGGTGCTCAGAGAGGTGCTGCCAGGGCCTTAGGTCCTCAGGCCGTTGGACTGCCAGGCCTCCACAGCCTCCACACTTCAGAGGCCCCTGCCATGTACCTGACAGACAACAACAAAGGCTCGGTTGGAGTTGTTTTGGGGGTAACTGCACCTGAGTGGGTAGCGGGATCCACAGGGTGACAGAAAGGGAGGCAGATGCCCCAGGACGTGCAGGCCTGAGCTGCCTTGTGCTGCAGGGAGGAGGTGAGGGAGGATGCCTGTTCTCAGTGAGCCCCTCTCTCTGTTCCCCACCACTGTGGGGTCCAGTGCATCCATTCCTGGGTGCCTCAGTGGATGGAGTCCGAAGCCTGGACTGCCATAAGGCTCACACCACATCCTCAGTGGCCTGGGCTCCAGCTCTGACTGGTAACCGCCTGGGCCCAGGGGCACCGTGGACACAGCTAAACGACCCCCCTTTGCCATCCCCAGGAACTGTTCACCAAGGTGGCAGTGGCCGACCGCAAGACCCGCTGCAGGAGCCAGTCATACAACGGAAACGTTGAGCACCTGGCCCCCGCCGTCAATAAGATCATAAAAGAATTCAATGACGTAGCCAACG
>NW_026644933.1:0-55328 GCF_030020395.1 Manis pentadactyla | reverse complement strand
CCTGATTGTTCTGGAGAAGAGTGGAGCCTTCTTTGGCAGAATGGTACGAGGCAGAACACGGTGGAGTTTTGCGATATGGCTGCCATGTTTTGCAATGGACTTGAATCGGTTGTAATGTGACGCAATAAAGGGTTCCAGAGTGATTTGGAAGCGAATGCAGCATTGCTTGACCGAATCGAGCGCAATAGTACGTGGTGGAACGTTGCGGAAAAGAGTTTAAGACTGTGAAGTGGAGTGCAATGGGGTGTAATGTGATGCAATGGACGATCCCTCAGAGTTTTTGTAGAGAGTGATGCCTTCTCTTGAACAATGGATGCAACAGAACATAGTGGGATATTCGAGTGGAGTAAAATCTAGCGGATCCGTGCAGAATGGCATGTGAATTGCCTCAATAGGCGGCTCCTGAATGGTTTGGAATTAACGGAGCCTTCTTTTACGGAATGTAATGTAATGGAATGTGGTGGAATGTTGTGCAATGGACTTCAATGCTGTGGTATTTAGTGGAACGCGATGTAAAGTGTCACAAGAAAGAGTTCCAGGTCTGTTTGGATATGAAAGGTGCCGTCTTTGTCACAATGAAACTCACTAGAACTTGTTGATATGTTGGGAACTGGAGGATAATCTTGGCAATGGTAGAGGAATCGCAGCTGAAGTGACACAATAGGATGTTCTTGAATTGTTTAGAAGGAAATGCATCATTCTTAGGAATAATTGATCGCAATAGAATGTGGTAGAATGTTGTGGAAAGGAGGCCCATGTTTTGGAATGGTGTGGAATAGGCTGTAATGTGAAGTAGTAAGGCTCTCTAGAGTGGTTTGGAAACGAACGGTGCTTCATTTGCCAGAATGTATAGCAAATGAATGTGCTGAAATATTGGGGAATAGTGTAAAATGTAGAATGGAGTGTCATTTGGTGTAATGTAATGCAATGGGGCGTTATAGTTGGTTTTGGACATGAATGGAGCCTTCTTTCAAAGAATGGAGCGCTATAGAACACGGTGGAGTTTTGTGGTGTTAATTGCCATCTTCTCTACGGGTTTAGAATTGCGTATAATGTGCCACAATATAGAGTTTCTGAGTAGTCTCGAAGGAAATGGAGCTCTTTGTCATGGAATGGAACTCAATAGAACATGGTGAAATGTTCAGTAATGGAGTGCAATGCTGCTGAGAGGACTAGAATCATGTGTAATGTCATGCAGTAGAGTGTTCTTCATGGTTTTTGAAAAGAATGGAGCCTTATTTGACGGAATGGAATGTAGTAGAACGTGGTGGAATGTAGTCGAATGGAAAAGAATATTGTAGAATGGAGTGGAATGGCATTTGATGTGATGCAATACACAGTCCTTAATGGGTTGGAAGTGATCGATCCTTATTGTAGGAATGGAATGCAAAGAATACAGTGGATTGTTGCGAAATGAAGTGGAGAGTTGTGGAGTGGTGTGTAATGGGTTTTAGTGTGACACGGTAGCTGGTTACTCATTGTTTGGGAAAAGAGTGGAACCTTATTTTGCAGAATGGAACGTGATAGAACATGGTTTAGTGTTGTGGTATGGAATGCAATGTTGTGGAATGGAGTTGAGTCCGTTGTAATGTGACGCAATAAGAGTTCCCGAGTGAATTGGATGCAAATGAAGCCTTGCTTGGCGGAATTGAATGTAATAGAACGCGGTGGTCTATTGCCAGTAGAGTGGAAGGCTTCAAAATGGAGTGTATCGGTAAGTAATGTGATGCAATAGAGGGTTCCTGAGAGATTTTGGCGAGAACGGTGCCTTCTTGTAACAATTGAATGCAAAACAACGCAGTGGAGTGTTTGGAATTGGTAGAATGTTGTGGAATCTCATGGAATGGCATGTGAATTGACACAATAGGCTTTTCCTGAATGGTTTGGAAGCTGTGGGGACTTATTTTACAGAATGGAATGCAATGGAATGTGGTGGCCTCGTTGCACAATGGAGTGCAATGCTGTGGCATTGATTGGAACGTGCTGCAATGTGACGCAACAGAGAGTTCCTGGGTTGTTTGGGAAAGAATGGTGCCTACTCTGTCACAATGGAACTCTGTAGAACATGTTTTAATCTTGGGGAATGCAGCAGGATCTTGCATAATTGAGTGGAATTTCATATAAAGTGACACAATAGGAAGTATGTGAATTTTTTGGAATCGAATGGAGCATTCCTAGAATGGAACGCAATAGAACGTTTTGGAATGGAGTGGAATTTGCTGTAATGTGACATGATAAATGTATCTAGAGTGGTTAGGAAGGGAATGGTGTCTCATTTCCTCGAATGTAAAGCCAAGGAATGTGCTGGAATATTGGGGAATGGTGTACAATGTGGAATGGTGTGAAATGGTGTGTAATGTGATGCAGTAGAGAACTACAGATTCTTTTGGAAACGAATGGGTCCTTGTTGGACAGAATTTTGTGCTACAGAACGTTGTGGAATTTTCTGTAGTTAAATGCAATTTTGTAGACTGGGGTTGAACGCGTGCAATGTGACACAATATAGAGTTCCCGGTTGGTCTGGAAGCAAACGGACTTCACTTAGATGGAAAGGAACGCAAGAGAACATAGTGAGATCTTCAGCAATTAAGTGAAATGCTGTGAAATGCAATGGAATCATCTGTGAAAAGACGCACTACAGTGTTTCTGATTGTTTTGTAAAGAATGGACCTTATTTGTCAGAATGGAATGCAAAAGGACGTGGTGGAATGTAGTGGAAAGGAGTCGAATCTTGTAGAATGAAGATCAATGGCGTTTGATGTGATGCAATAGACAGACCATAATAGGTTGGAAGTGAATTGAGCCGTTTTTGTAGGAATGGAATGTAAAAGAATACCGTGGAATTTTGAGAAATGAAGTTCAGGGTTGTGGAATGGACTGTAATGGGGTGTGATGTGATGCAATAGACTGTTCCTGATTGTTCTGGAGAAGAGTGGAGCCTTCTTTGGCAGAATGGTACGAGGCAGAACACGGTGGAGTTTTGCGATATGGCTGCCATGTTTTGCAATGGACTTGAATCGGTTGTAATGTGACGCAATAAAGGGTTCCAGAGTGATTTGGAAGCGAATGCAGCATTGCTTGACCGAATCGAGCGCAATAGTACGTGGTGGAACGTTGCGGAAAAGAGTTTAAGACTGTGAAGTGGAGTGCAATGGGGTGTAATGTGATGCAATGGACGATCCCTCAGAGTTTTTGTAGAGAGTGATGCCTTCTCTTGAACAATGGATGCAACAGAACATAGTGGGATATTCGAGTGGAGTAAAATCTAGCGGATCCGTGCAGAATGGCATGTGAATTGCCTCAATAGGCGGCTCCTGAATGGTTTGGAATTAACGGAGCCTTCTTTTACGGAATGTAATGTAATGGAATGTGGTGGAATGTTGTGCAATGGACTTCAATGCTGTGGTATTTAGTGGAACGCGATGTAAAGTGTCACAAGAAAGAGTTCCAGGTCTGTTTGGATATGAAAGGTGCCGTCTTTGTCACAATGAAACTCACTAGAACTTGTTGATATGTTGGGAACTGGAGGATAATCTTGGCAATGGTAGAGGAATCGCAGCTGAAGTGACACAATAGGATGTTCTTGAATTGTTTAGAAGGAAATGCATCATTCTTAGGAATAATTGATCGCAATAGAATGTGGTAGAATGTTGTGGAAAGGAGGCCCATGTTTTGGAATGGTGTGGAATAGGCTGTAATGTGAAGTAGTAAGGCTCTCTAGAGTGGTTTGGAAACGAACGGTGCTTCATTTGCCAGAATGTATAGCAAATGAATGTGCTGAAATATTGGGGAATAGTGTAAAATGTAGAATGGAGTGTCATTTGGTGTAATGTAATGCAATGGGGCGTTATAGTTGGTTTTGGACATGAATGGAGCCTTCTTTCAAAGAATGGAGCGCTATAGAACACGGTGGAGTTTTGTGGTGTTAATTGCCATCTTCTCTACGGGTTTAGAATTGCGTATAATGTGCCACAATATAGAGTTTCTGAGTAGTCTCGAAGGAAATGGAGCTCTTTGTCATGGAATGGAACTCAATAGAACATGGTGAAATGTTCAGTAATGGAGTGCAATGCTGCTGAGAGGACTAGAATCATGTGTAATGTCATGCAGTAGAGTGTTCTTCATGGTTTTTGAAAAGAATGGAGCCTTATTTGACGGAATGGAATGTAGTAGAACGTGGTGGAATGTAGTCGAATGGAAAAGAATATTGTAGAATGGAGTGGAATGGCATTTGATGTGATGCAATACACAGTCCTTAATGGGTTGGAAGTGATCGATCCTTATTGTAGGAATGGAATGCAAAGAATACAGTGGATTGTTGCGAAATGAAGTGGAGAGTTGTGGAGTGGTGTGTAATGGGTTTTAGTGTGACACGGTAGCTGGTTACTCATTGTTTGGGAAAAGAGTGGAACCTTATTTTGCAGAATGGAACGTGATAGAACATGGTTTAGTGTTGTGGTATGGAATGCAATGTTGTGGAATGGAGTTGAGTCCGTTGTAATGTGACGCAATAAGAGTTCCCGAGTGAATTGGATGCAAATGAAGCCTTGCTTGGCGGAATTGAATGTAATAGAACGCGGTGGTCTATTGCCAGTAGAGTGGAAGGCTTCAAAATGGAGTGTATCGGTAAGTAATGTGATGCAATAGAGGGTTCCTGAGAGATTTTGGCGAGAACGGTGCCTTCTTGTAACAATTGAATGCAAAACAACGCAGTGGAGTGTTTGGAATTGGTAGAATGTTGTGGAATCTCATGGAATGGCATGTGAATTGACACAATAGGCTTTTCCTGAATGGTTTGGAAGCTGTGGGGACTTATTTTACAGAATGGAATGCAATGGAATGTGGTGGCCTCGTTGCACAATGGAGTGCAATGCTGTGGCATTGATTGGAACGTGCTGCAATGTGACGCAACAGAGAGTTCCTGGGTTGTTTGGGAAAGAATGGTGCCTACTCTGTCACAATGGAACTCTGTAGAACATGTTTTAATCTTGGGGAATGCAGCAGGATCTTGCATAATTGAGTGGAATTTCATATAAAGTGACACAATAGGAAGTATGTGAATTTTTTGGAATCGAATGGAGCATTCCTAGAATGGAACGCAATAGAACGTTTTGGAATGGAGTGGAATTTGCTGTAATGTGACATGATAAATGTATCTAGAGTGGTTAGGAAGGGAATGGTGTCTCATTTCCTCGAATGTAAAGCCAAGGAATGTGCTGGAATATTGGGGAATGGTGTACAATGTGGAATGGTGTGAAATGGTGTGTAATGTGATGCAGTAGAGAACTACAGATTCTTTTGGAAACGAATGGGTCCTTGTTGGACAGAATTTTGTGCTACAGAACGTTGTGGAATTTTCTGTAGTTAAATGCAATTTTGTAGACTGGGGTTGAACGCGTGCAATGTGACACAATATAGAGTTCCCGGTTGGTCTGGAAGCAAACGGACTTCACTTAGATGGAAAGGAACGCAAGAGAACATAGTGAGATCTTCAGCAATTAAGTGAAATGCTGTGAAATGCAATGGAATCATCTGTGAAAAGACGCACTACAGTGTTTCTGATTGTTTTGTAAAGAATGGACCTTATTTGTCAGAATGGAATGCAAAAGGACGTGGTGGAATGTAGTGGAAAGGAGTCGAATCTTGTAGAATGAAGATCAATGGCGTTTGATGTGATGCAATAGACAGACCATAATAGGTTGGAAGTGAATTGAGCCGTTTTTGTAGGAATGGAATGTAAAAGAATACCGTGGAATTTTGAGAAATGAAGTTCAGGGTTGTGGAATGGACTGTAATGGGGTGTGATGTGATGCAATAGACTGTTCCTGATTGTTCTGGAGAAGAGTGGAGCCTTCTTTGGCAGAATGGTACGAGGCAGAACACGGTGGAGTTTTGCGATATGGCTGCCATGTTTTGCAATGGACTTGAATCGGTTGTAATGTGACGCAATAAAGGGTTCCAGAGTGATTTGGAAGCGAATGCAGCATTGCTTGACCGAATCGAGCGCAATAGTACGTGGTGGAACGTTGCGGAAAAGAGTTTAAGACTGTGAAGTGGAGTGCAATGGGGTGTAATGTGATGCAATGGACGATCCCTCAGAGTTTTTGTAGAGAGTGATGCCTTCTCTTGAACAATGGATGCAACAGAACATAGTGGGATATTCGAGTGGAGTAAAATCTAGCGGATCCGTGCAGAATGGCATGTGAATTGCCTCAATAGGCGGCTCCTGAATGGTTTGGAATTAACGGAGCCTTCTTTTACGGAATGTAATGTAATGGAATGTGGTGGAATGTTGTGCAATGGACTTCAATGCTGTGGTATTTAGTGGAACGCGATGTAAAGTGTCACAAGAAAGAGTTCCAGGTCTGTTTGGATATGAAAGGTGCCGTCTTTGTCACAATGAAACTCACTAGAACTTGTTGATATGTTGGGAACTGGAGGATAATCTTGGCAATGGTAGAGGAATCGCAGCTGAAGTGACACAATAGGATGTTCTTGAATTGTTTAGAAGGAAATGCATCATTCTTAGGAATAATTGATCGCAATAGAATGTGGTAGAATGTTGTGGAAAGGAGGCCCATGTTTTGGAATGGTGTGGAATAGGCTGTAATGTGAAGTAGTAAGGCTCTCTAGAGTGGTTTGGAAACGAACGGTGCTTCATTTGCCAGAATGTATAGCAAATGAATGTGCTGAAATATTGGGGAATAGTGTAAAATGTAGAATGGAGTGTCATTTGGTGTAATGTAATGCAATGGGGCGTTATAGTTGGTTTTGGACATGAATGGAGCCTTCTTTCAAAGAATGGAGCGCTATAGAACACGGTGGAGTTTTGTGGTGTTAATTGCCATCTTCTCTACGGGTTTAGAATTGCGTATAATGTGCCACAATATAGAGTTTCTGAGTAGTCTCGAAGGAAATGGAGCTCTTTGTCATGGAATGGAACTCAATAGAACATGGTGAAATGTTCAGGAATGGAGTGCAATGCTGCTGAGAGGACTAGAATCATGTGTAATGTCATGCAGTAGAGTGTTCTTCATGGTTTTTGAAAAGAATGGAGCCTTATTTGACGGAATGGAATGTAGTAGAACGTGGTGGAATGTAGTCGAATGGAAAAGAATATTGTAGAATGGAGTGGAATGGCATTTGATGTGATGCAATACACAGTCCTTAATGGGTTGGAAGTGATCGATCCTTATTGTAGGAATGGAATGCAAAGAATACAGTGGATTGTTGCGAAATGAAGTGGAGAGTTGTGGAGTGGTGTGTAATGGGTTTTAGTGTGACACGGTAGCTGGTTACTCATTGTTTGGGAAAAGAGTGGAACCTTATTTTGCAGAATGGAACGTGATAGAACATGGTTTAGTGTTGTGGTATGGAATGCAATGTTGTGGAATGGAGTTGAGTCCGTTGTAATGTGACGCAATAAGAGTTCCCGAGTGAATTGGATGCAAATGAAGCCTTGCTTGGCGGAATTGAATGTAATAGAACGCGGTGGTCTATTGCCAGTAGAGTGGAAGGCTTCAAAATGGAGTGTATCGGTAAGTAATGTGATGCAATAGAGGGTTCCTGAGAGATTTTGGCGAGAACGGTGCCTTCTTGTAACAATTGAATGCAAAACAACGCAGTGGAGTGTTTGGAATTGGTAGAATGTTGTGGAATCTCATGGAATGGCATGTGAATTGACACAATAGGCTTTTCCTGAATGGTTTGGAAGCTGTGGGGACTTATTTTACAGAATGGAATGCAATGGAATGTGGTGGCCTCGTTGCACAATGGAGTGCAATGCTGTGGCATTGATTGGAACGTGCTGCAATGTGACGCAACAGAGAGTTCCTGGGTTGTTTGGGAAAGAATGGTGCCTACTCTGTCACAATGGAACTCTGTAGAACATGTTTTAATCTTGGGGAATGCAGCAGGATCTTGCATAATTGAGTGGAATTTCATATAAAGTGACACAATAGGAAGTATGTGAATTTTTTGGAATCGAATGGAGCATTCCTAGAATGGAACGCAATAGAACGTTTTGGAATGGAGTGGAATTTGCTGTAATGTGACATGATAAATGTATCTAGAGTGGTTAGGAAGGGAATGGTGTCTCATTTCCTCGAATGTAAAGCCAAGGAATGTGCTGGAATATTGGGGAATGGTGTACAATGTGGAATGGTGTGAAATGGTGTGTAATGTGATGCAGTAGAGAACTACAGATTCTTTTGGAAACGAATGGGTCCTTGTTGGACAGAATTTTGTGCTACAGAACGTTGTGGAATTTTCTGTAGTTAAATGCAATTTTGTAGACTGGGGTTGAACGCGTGCAATGTGACACAATATAGAGTTCCCGGTTGGTCTGGAAGCAAACGGACTTCACTTAGATGGAAAGGAACGCAAGAGAACATAGTGAGATCTTCAGCAATTAAGTGAAATGCTGTGAAATGCAATGGAATCATCTGTGAAAAGACGCACTACAGTGTTTCTGATTGTTTTGTAAAGAATGGACCTTATTTGTCAGAATGGAATGCAAAAGGACGTGGTGGAATGTAGTGGAAAGGAGTCGAATCTTGTAGAATGAAGATCAATGGCGTTTGATGTGATGCAATAGACAGACCATAATAGGTTGGAAGTGAATTGAGCCGTTTTTGTAGGAATGGAATGTAAAAGAATACCGTGGAATTTTGAGAAATGAAGTTCAGGGTTGTGGAATGGACTGTAATGGGGTGTGATGTGATGCAATAGACTGTTCCTGATTGTTCTGGAGAAGAGTGGAGCCTTCTTTGGCAGAATGGTACGAGGCAGAACACGGTGGAGTTTTGCGATATGGCTGCCATGTTTTGCAATGGACTTGAATCGGTTGTAATGTGACGCAATAAAGGGTTCCAGAGTGATTTGGAAGCGAATGCAGCATTGCTTGACCGAATCGAGCGCAATAGTACGTGGTGGAACGTTGCGGAAAAGAGTTTAAGACTGTGAAGTGGAGTGCAATGGGGTGTAATGTGATGCAATGGACGATCCCTCAGAGTTTTTGTAGAGAGTGATGCCTTCTCTTGAACAATGGATGCAACAGAACATAGTGGGATATTCGAGTGGAGTAAAATCTAGCGGATCCGTGCAGAATGGCATGTGAATTGCCTCAATAGGCGGCTCCTGAATGGTTTGGAATTAACGGAGCCTTCTTTTACGGAATGTAATGTAATGGAATGTGGTGGAATGTTGTGCAATGGACTTCAATGCTGTGGTATTTAGTGGAACGCGATGTAAAGTGTCACAAGAAAGAGTTCCAGGTCTGTTTGGATATGAAAGGTGCCGTCTTTGTCACAATGAAACTCACTAGAACTTGTTGATATGTTGGGAACTGGAGGATAATCTTGGCAATGGTAGAGGAATCGCAGCTGAAGTGACACAATAGGATGTTCTTGAATTGTTTAGAAGGAAATGCATCATTCTTAGGAATAATTGATCGCAATAGAATGTGGTAGAATGTTGTGGAAAGGAGGCCCATGTTTTGGAATGGTGTGGAATAGGCTGTAATGTGAAGTAGTAAGGCTCTCTAGAGTGGTTTGGAAACGAACGGTGCTTCATTTGCCAGAATGTATAGCAAATGAATGTGCTGAAATATTGGGGAATAGTGTAAAATGTAGAATGGAGTGTCATTTGGTGTAATGTAATGCAATGGGGCGTTATAGTTGGTTTTGGACATGAATGGAGCCTTCTTTCAAAGAATGGAGCGCTATAGAACACGGTGGAGTTTTGTGGTGTTAATTGCCATCTTCTCTACGGGTTTAGAATTGCGTATAATGTGCCACAATATAGAGTTTCTGAGTAGTCTCGAAGGAAATGGAGCTCTTTGTCATGGAATGGAACTCAATAGAACATGGTGAAATGTTCAGGAATGGAGTGCAATGCTGCTGAGAGGACTAGAATCATGTGTAATGTCATGCAGTAGAGTGTTCTTCATGGTTTTTGAAAAGAATGGAGCCTTATTTGACGGAATGGAATGTAGTAGAACGTGGTGGAATGTAGTCGAATGGAAAAGAATATTGTAGAATGGAGTGGAATGGCATTTGATGTGATGCAATACACAGTCCTTAATGGGTTGGAAGTGATCGATCCTTATTGTAGGAATGGAATGCAAAGAATACAGTGGATTGTTGCGAAATGAAGTGGAGAGTTGTGGAGTGGTGTGTAATGGGTTTTAGTGTGACACGGTAGCTGGTTACTCATTGTTTGGGAAAAGAGTGGAACCTTATTTTGCAGAATGGAACGTGATAGAACATGGTTTAGTGTTGTGGTATGGAATGCAATGTTGTGGAATGGAGTTGAGTCCGTTGTAATGTGACGCAATAAGAGTTCCCGAGTGAATTGGATGCAAATGAAGCCTTGCTTGGCGGAATTGAATGTAATAGAACGCGGTGGTCTATTGCCAGTAGAGTGGAAGGCTTCAAAATGGAGTGTATCGGTAAGTAATGTGATGCAATAGAGGGTTCCTGAGAGATTTTGGCGAGAACGGTGCCTTCTTGTAACAATTGAATGCAAAACAACGCAGTGGAGTGTTTGGAATTGGTAGAATGTTGTGGAATCTCATGGAATGGCATGTGAATTGACACAATAGGCTTTTCCTGAATGGTTTGGAAGCTGTGGGGACTTATTTTACAGAATGGAATGCAATGGAATGTGGTGGCCTCGTTGCACAATGGAGTGCAATGCTGTGGCATTGATTGGAACGTGCTGCAATGTGACGCAACAGAGAGTTCCTGGGTTGTTTGGGAAAGAATGGTGCCTACTCTGTCACAATGGAACTCTGTAGAACATGTTTTAATCTTGGGGAATGCAGCAGGATCTTGCATAATTGAGTGGAATTTCATATAAAGTGACACAATAGGAAGTATGTGAATTTTTTGGAATCGAATGGAGCATTCCTAGAATGGAACGCAATAGAACGTTTTGGAATGGAGTGGAATTTGCTGTAATGTGACATGATAAATGTATCTAGAGTGGTTAGGAAGGGAATGGTGTCTCATTTCCTCGAATGTAAAGCCAAGGAATGTGCTGGAATATTGGGGAATGGTGTACAATGTGGAATGGTGTGAAATGGTGTGTAATGTGATGCAGTAGAGAACTACAGATTCTTTTGGAAACGAATGGGTCCTTGTTGGACAGAATTTTGTGCTACAGAACGTTGTGGAATTTTCTGTAGTTAAATGCAATTTTGTAGACTGGGGTTGAACGCGTGCAATGTGACACAATATAGAGTTCCCGGTTGGTCTGGAAGCAAACGGACTTCACTTAGATGGAAAGGAACGCAAGAGAACATAGTGAGATCTTCAGCAATTAAGTGAAATGCTGTGAAATGCAATGGAATCATCTGTGAAAAGACGCACTACAGTGTTTCTGATTGTTTTGTAAAGAATGGACCTTATTTGTCAGAATGGAATGCAAAAGGACGTGGTGGAATGTAGTGGAAAGGAGTCGAATCTTGTAGAATGAAGATCAATGGCGTTTGATGTGATGCAATAGACAGACCATAATAGGTTGGAAGTGAATTGAGCCGTTTTTGTAGGAATGGAATGTAAAAGAATACCGTGGAATTTTGAGAAATGAAGTTCAGGGTTGTGGAATGGACTGTAATGGGGTGTGATGTGATGCAATAGACTGTTCCTGATTGTTCTGGAGAAGAGTGGAGCCTTCTTTGGCAGAATGGTACGAGGCAGAACACGGTGGAGTTTTGCGATATGGCTGCCATGTTTTGCAATGGACTTGAATCGGTTGTAATGTGACGCAATAAAGGGTTCCAGAGTGATTTGGAAGCGAATGCAGCATTGCTTGACCGAATCGAGCGCAATAGTACGTGGTGGAACGTTGCGGAAAAGAGTTTAAGACTGTGAAGTGGAGTGCAATGGGGTGTAATGTGATGCAATGGACGATCCCTCAGAGTTTTTGTAGAGAGTGATGCCTTCTCTTGAACAATGGATGCAACAGAACATAGTGGGATATTCGAGTGGAGTAAAATCTAGCGGATCCGTGCAGAATGGCATGTGAATTGCCTCAATAGGCGGCTCCTGAATGGTTTGGAATTAACGGAGCCTTCTTTTACGGAATGTAATGTAATGGAATGTGGTGGAATGTTGTGCAATGGACTTCAATGCTGTGGTATTTAGTGGAACGCGATGTAAAGTGTCACAAGAAAGAGTTCCAGGTCTGTTTGGATATGAAAGGTGCCGTCTTTGTCACAATGAAACTCACTAGAACTTGTTGATATGTTGGGAACTGGAGGATAATCTTGGCAATGGTAGAGGAATCGCAGCTGAAGTGACACAATAGGATGTTCTTGAATTGTTTAGAAGGAAATGCATCATTCTTAGGAATAATTGATCGCAATAGAATGTGGTAGAATGTTGTGGAAAGGAGGCCCATGTTTTGGAATGGTGTGGAATAGGCTGTAATGTGAAGTAGTAAGGCTCTCTAGAGTGGTTTGGAAACGAACGGTGCTTCATTTGCCAGAATGTATAGCAAATGAATGTGCTGAAATATTGGGGAATAGTGTAAAATGTAGAATGGAGTGTCATTTGGTGTAATGTAATGCAATGGGGCGTTATAGTTGGTTTTGGACATGAATGGAGCCTTCTTTCAAAGAATGGAGCGCTATAGAACACGGTGGAGTTTTGTGGTGTTAATTGCCATCTTCTCTACGGGTTTAGAATTGCGTATAATGTGCCACAATATAGAGTTTCTGAGTAGTCTCGAAGGAAATGGAGCTCTTTGTCATGGAATGGAACTCAATAGAACATGGTGAAATGTTCAGGAATGGAGTGCAATGCTGCTGAGAGGACTAGAATCATGTGTAATGTCATGCAGTAGAGTGTTCTTCATGGTTTTTGAAAAGAATGGAGCCTTATTTGACGGAATGGAATGTAGTAGAACGTGGTGGAATGTAGTCGAATGGAAAAGAATATTGTAGAATGGAGTGGAATGGCATTTGATGTGATGCAATACACAGTCCTTAATGGGTTGGAAGTGATCGATCCTTATTGTAGGAATGGAATGCAAAGAATACAGTGGATTGTTGCGAAATGAAGTGGAGAGTTGTGGAGTGGTGTGTAATGGGTTTTAGTGTGACACGGTAGCTGGTTACTCATTGTTTGGGAAAAGAGTGGAACCTTATTTTGCAGAATGGAACGTGATAGAACATGGTTTAGTGTTGTGGTATGGAATGCAATGTTGTGGAATGGAGTTGAGTCCGTTGTAATGTGACGCAATAAGAGTTCCCGAGTGAATTGGATGCAAATGAAGCCTTGCTTGGCGGAATTGAATGTAATAGAACGCGGTGGTCTATTGCCAGTAGAGTGGAAGGCTTCAAAATGGAGTGTATCGGTAAGTAATGTGATGCAATAGAGGGTTCCTGAGAGATTTTGGCGAGAACGGTGCCTTCTTGTAACAATTGAATGCAAAACAACGCAGTGGAGTGTTTGGAATTGGTAGAATGTTGTGGAATCTCATGGAATGGCATGTGAATTGACACAATAGGCTTTTCCTGAATGGTTTGGAAGCTGTGGGGACTTATTTTACAGAATGGAATGCAATGGAATGTGGTGGCCTCGTTGCACAATGGAGTGCAATGCTGTGGCATTGATTGGAACGTGCTGCAATGTGACGCAACAGAGAGTTCCTGGGTTGTTTGGGAAAGAATGGTGCCTACTCTGTCACAATGGAACTCTGTAGAACATGTTTTAATCTTGGGGAATGCAGCAGGATCTTGCATAATTGAGTGGAATTTCATATAAAGTGACACAATAGGAAGTATGTGAATTTTTTGGAATCGAATGGAGCATTCCTAGAATGGAACGCAATAGAACGTTTTGGAATGGAGTGGAATTTGCTGTAATGTGACATGATAAATGTATCTAGAGTGGTTAGGAAGGGAATGGTGTCTCATTTCCTCGAATGTAAAGCCAAGGAATGTGCTGGAATATTGGGGAATGGTGTACAATGTGGAATGGTGTGAAATGGTGTGTAATGTGATGCAGTAGAGAACTACAGATTCTTTTGGAAACGAATGGGTCCTTGTTGGACAGAATTTTGTGCTACAGAACGTTGTGGAATTTTCTGTAGTTAAATGCAATTTTGTAGACTGGGGTTGAACGCGTGCAATGTGACACAATATAGAGTTCCCGGTTGGTCTGGAAGCAAACGGACTTCACTTAGATGGAAAGGAACGCAAGAGAACATAGTGAGATCTTCAGCAATTAAGTGAAATGCTGTGAAATGCAATGGAATCATCTGTGAAAAGACGCACTACAGTGTTTCTGATTGTTTTGTAAAGAATGGACCTTATTTGTCAGAATGGAATGCAAAAGGACGTGGTGGAATGTAGTGGAAAGGAGTCGAATCTTGTAGAATGAAGATCAATGGCGTTTGATGTGATGCAATAGACAGACCATAATAGGTTGGAAGTGAATTGAGCCGTTTTTGTAGGAATGGAATGTAAAAGAATACCGTGGAATTTTGAGAAATGAAGTTCAGGGTTGTGGAATGGACTGTAATGGGGTGTGATGTGATGCAATAGACTGTTCCTGATTGTTCTGGAGAAGAGTGGAGCCTTCTTTGGCAGAATGGTACGAGGCAGAACACGGTGGAGTTTTGCGATATGGCTGCCATGTTTTGCAATGGACTTGAATCGGTTGTAATGTGACGCAATAAAGGGTTCCAGAGTGATTTGGAAGCGAATGCAGCATTGCTTGACCGAATCGAGCGCAATAGTACGTGGTGGAACGTTGCGGAAAAGAGTTTAAGACTGTGAAGTGGAGTGCAATGGGGTGTAATGTGATGCAATGGACGATCCCTCAGAGTTTTTGTAGAGAGTGATGCCTTCTCTTGAACAATGGATGCAACAGAACATAGTGGGATATTCGAGTGGAGTAAAATCTAGCGGATCCGTGCAGAATGGCATGTGAATTGCCTCAATAGGCGGCTCCTGAATGGTTTGGAATTAACGGAGCCTTCTTTTACGGAATGTAATGTAATGGAATGTGGTGGAATGTTGTGCAATGGACTTCAATGCTGTGGTATTTAGTGGAACGCGATGTAAAGTGTCACAAGAAAGAGTTCCAGGTCTGTTTGGATATGAAAGGTGCCGTCTTTGTCACAATGAAACTCACTAGAACTTGTTGATATGTTGGGAACTGGAGGATAATCTTGGCAATGGTAGAGGAATCGCAGCTGAAGTGACACAATAGGATGTTCTTGAATTGTTTAGAAGGAAATGCATCATTCTTAGGAATAATTGATCGCAATAGAATGTGGTAGAATGTTGTGGAAAGGAGGCCCATGTTTTGGAATGGTGTGGAATAGGCTGTAATGTGAAGTAGTAAGGCTCTCTAGAGTGGTTTGGAAACGAACGGTGCTTCATTTGCCAGAATGTATAGCAAATGAATGTGCTGAAATATTGGGGAATAGTGTAAAATGTAGAATGGAGTGTCATTTGGTGTAATGTAATGCAATGGGGCGTTATAGTTGGTTTTGGACATGAATGGAGCCTTCTTTCAAAGAATGGAGCGCTATAGAACACGGTGGAGTTTTGTGGTGTTAATTGCCATCTTCTCTACGGGTTTAGAATTGCGTATAATGTGCCACAATATAGAGTTTCTGAGTAGTCTCGAAGGAAATGGAGCTCTTTGTCATGGAATGGAACTCAATAGAACATGGTGAAATGTTCAGGAATGGAGTGCAATGCTGCTGAGAGGACTAGAATCATGTGTAATGTCATGCAGTAGAGTGTTCTTCATGGTTTTTGAAAAGAATGGAGCCTTATTTGACGGAATGGAATGTAGTAGAACGTGGTGGAATGTAGTCGAATGGAAAAGAATATTGTAGAATGGAGTGGAATGGCATTTGATGTGATGCAATACACAGTCCTTAATGGGTTGGAAGTGATCGATCCTTATTGTAGGAATGGAATGCAAAGAATACAGTGGATTGTTGCGAAATGAAGTGGAGAGTTGTGGAGTGGTGTGTAATGGGTTTTAGTGTGACACGGTAGCTGGTTACTCATTGTTTGGGAAAAGAGTGGAACCTTATTTTGCAGAATGGAACGTGATAGAACATGGTTTAGTGTTGTGGTATGGAATGCAATGTTGTGGAATGGAGTTGAGTCCGTTGTAATGTGACGCAATAAGAGTTCCCGAGTGAATTGGATGCAAATGAAGCCTTGCTTGGCGGAATTGAATGTAATAGAACGCGGTGGTCTATTGCCAGTAGAGTGGAAGGCTTCAAAATGGAGTGTATCGGTAAGTAATGTGATGCAATAGAGGGTTCCTGAGAGATTTTGGCGAGAACGGTGCCTTCTTGTAACAATTGAATGCAAAACAACGCAGTGGAGTGTTTGGAATTGGTAGAATGTTGTGGAATCTCATGGAATGGCATGTGAATTGACACAATAGGCTTTTCCTGAATGGTTTGGAAGCTGTGGGGACTTATTTTACAGAATGGAATGCAATGGAATGTGGTGGCCTCGTTGCACAATGGAGTGCAATGCTGTGGCATTGATTGGAACGTGCTGCAATGTGACGCAACAGAGAGTTCCTGGGTTGTTTGGGAAAGAATGGTGCCTACTCTGTCACAATGGAACTCTGTAGAACATGTTTTAATCTTGGGGAATGCAGCAGGATCTTGCATAATTGAGTGGAATTTCATATAAAGTGACACAATAGGAAGTATGTGAATTTTTTGGAATCGAATGGAGCATTCCTAGAATGGAACGCAATAGAACGTTTTGGAATGGAGTGGAATTTGCTGTAATGTGACATGATAAATGTATCTAGAGTGGTTAGGAAGGGAATGGTGTCTCATTTCCTCGAATGTAAAGCCAAGGAATGTGCTGGAATATTGGGGAATGGTGTACAATGTGGAATGGTGTGAAATGGTGTGTAATGTGATGCAGTAGAGAACTACAGATTCTTTTGGAAACGAATGGGTCCTTGTTGGACAGAATTTTGTGCTACAGAACGTTGTGGAATTTTCTGTAGTTAAATGCAATTTTGTAGACTGGGGTTGAACGCGTGCAATGTGACACAATATAGAGTTCCCGGTTGGTCTGGAAGCAAACGGACTTCACTTAGATGGAAAGGAACGCAAGAGAACATAGTGAGATCTTCAGCAATTAAGTGAAATGCTGTGAAATGCAATGGAATCATCTGTGAAAAGACGCACTACAGTGTTTCTGATTGTTTTGTAAAGAATGGACCTTATTTGTCAGAATGGAATGCAAAAGGACGTGGTGGAATGTAGTGGAAAGGAGTCGAATCTTGTAGAATGAAGATCAATGGCGTTTGATGTGATGCAATAGACAGACCATAATAGGTTGGAAGTGAATTGAGCCGTTTTTGTAGGAATGGAATGTAAAAGAATACCGTGGAATTTTGAGAAATGAAGTTCAGGGTTGTGGAATGGACTGTAATGGGGTGTGATGTGATGCAATAGACTGTTCCTGATTGTTCTGGAGAAGAGTGGAGCCTTCTTTGGCAGAATGGTACGAGGCAGAACACGGTGGAGTTTTGCGATATGGCTGCCATGTTTTGCAATGGACTTGAATCGGTTGTAATGTGACGCAATAAAGGGTTCCAGAGTGATTTGGAAGCGAATGCAGCATTGCTTGACCGAATCGAGCGCAATAGTACGTGGTGGAACGTTGCGGAAAAGAGTTTAAGACTGTGAAGTGGAGTGCAATGGGGTGTAATGTGATGCAATGGACGATCCCTCAGAGTTTTTGTAGAGAGTGATGCCTTCTCTTGAACAATGGATGCAACAGAACATAGTGGGATATTCGAGTGGAGTAAAATCTAGCGGATCCGTGCAGAATGGCATGTGAATTGCCTCAATAGGCGGCTCCTGAATGGTTTGGAATTAACGGAGCCTTCTTTTACGGAATGTAATGTAATGGAATGTGGTGGAATGTTGTGCAATGGACTTCAATGCTGTGGTATTTAGTGGAACGCGATGTAAAGTGTCACAAGAAAGAGTTCCAGGTCTGTTTGGATATGAAAGGTGCCGTCTTTGTCACAATGAAACTCACTAGAACTTGTTGATATGTTGGGAACTGGAGGATAATCTTGGCAATGGTAGAGGAATCGCAGCTGAAGTGACACAATAGGATGTTCTTGAATTGTTTAGAAGGAAATGCATCATTCTTAGGAATAATTGATCGCAATAGAATGTGGTAGAATGTTGTGGAAAGGAGGCCCATGTTTTGGAATGGTGTGGAATAGGCTGTAATGTGAAGTAGTAAGGCTCTCTAGAGTGGTTTGGAAACGAACGGTGCTTCATTTGCCAGAATGTATAGCAAATGAATGTGCTGAAATATTGGGGAATAGTGTAAAATGTAGAATGGAGTGTCATTTGGTGTAATGTAATGCAATGGGGCGTTATAGTTGGTTTTGGACATGAATGGAGCCTTCTTTCAAAGAATGGAGCGCTATAGAACACGGTGGAGTTTTGTGGTGTTAATTGCCATCTTCTCTACGGGTTTAGAATTGCGTATAATGTGCCACAATATAGAGTTTCTGAGTAGTCTCGAAGGAAATGGAGCTCTTTGTCATGGAATGGAACTCAATAGAACATGGTGAAATGTTCAGGAATGGAGTGCAATGCTGCTGAGAGGACTAGAATCATGTGTAATGTCATGCAGTAGAGTGTTCTTCATGGTTTTTGAAAAGAATGGAGCCTTATTTGACGGAATGGAATGTAGTAGAACGTGGTGGAATGTAGTCGAATGGAAAAGAATATTGTAGAATGGAGTGGAATGGCATTTGATGTGATGCAATACACAGTCCTTAATGGGTTGGAAGTGATCGATCCTTATTGTAGGAATGGAATGCAAAGAATACAGTGGATTGTTGCGAAATGAAGTGGAGAGTTGTGGAGTGGTGTGTAATGGGTTTTAGTGTGACACGGTAGCTGGTTACTCATTGTTTGGGAAAAGAGTGGAACCTTATTTTGCAGAATGGAACGTGATAGAACATGGTTTAGTGTTGTGGTATGGAATGCAATGTTGTGGAATGGAGTTGAGTCCGTTGTAATGTGACGCAATAAGAGTTCCCGAGTGAATTGGATGCAAATGAAGCCTTGCTTGGCGGAATTGAATGTAATAGAACGCGGTGGTCTATTGCCAGTAGAGTGGAAGGCTTCAAAATGGAGTGTATCGGTAAGTAATGTGATGCAATAGAGGGTTCCTGAGAGATTTTGGCGAGAACGGTGCCTTCTTGTAACAATTGAATGCAAAACAACGCAGTGGAGTGTTTGGAATTGGTAGAATGTTGTGGAATCTCATGGAATGGCATGTGAATTGACACAATAGGCTTTTCCTGAATGGTTTGGAAGCTGTGGGGACTTATTTTACAGAATGGAATGCAATGGAATGTGGTGGCCTCGTTGCACAATGGAGTGCAATGCTGTGGCATTGATTGGAACGTGCTGCAATGTGACGCAACAGAGAGTTCCTGGGTTGTTTGGGAAAGAATGGTGCCTACTCTGTCACAATGGAACTCTGTAGAACATGTTTTAATCTTGGGGAATGCAGCAGGATCTTGCATAATTGAGTGGAATTTCATATAAAGTGACACAATAGGAAGTATGTGAATTTTTTGGAATCGAATGGAGCATTCCTAGAATGGAACGCAATAGAACGTTTTGGAATGGAGTGGAATTTGCTGTAATGTGACATGATAAATGTATCTAGAGTGGTTAGGAAGGGAATGGTGTCTCATTTCCTCGAATGTAAAGCCAAGGAATGTGCTGGAATATTGGGGAATGGTGTACAATGTGGAATGGTGTGAAATGGTGTGTAATGTGATGCAGTAGAGAACTACAGATTCTTTTGGAAACGAATGGGTCCTTGTTGGACAGAATTTTGTGCTACAGAACGTTGTGGAATTTTCTGTAGTTAAATGCAATTTTGTAGACTGGGGTTGAACGCGTGCAATGTGACACAATATAGAGTTCCCGGTTGGTCTGGAAGCAAACGGACTTCACTTAGATGGAAAGGAACGCAAGAGAACATAGTGAGATCTTCAGCAATTAAGTGAAATGCTGTGAAATGCAATGGAATCATCTGTGAAAAGACGCACTACAGTGTTTCTGATTGTTTTGTAAAGAATGGACCTTATTTGTCAGAATGGAATGCAAAAGGACGTGGTGGAATGTAGTGGAAAGGAGTCGAATCTTGTAGAATGAAGATCAATGGCGTTTGATGTGATGCAATAGACAGACCATAATAGGTTGGAAGTGAATTGAGCCGTTTTTGTAGGAATGGAATGTAAAAGAATACCGTGGAATTTTGAGAAATGAAGTTCAGGGTTGTGGAATGGACTGTAATGGGGTGTGATGTGATGCAATAGACTGTTCCTGATTGTTCTGGAGAAGAGTGGAGCCTTCTTTGGCAGAATGGTACGAGGCAGAACACGGTGGAGTTTTGCGATATGGCTGCCATGTTTTGCAATGGACTTGAATCGGTTGTAATGTGACGCAATAAAGGGTTCCAGAGTGATTTGGAAGCGAATGCAGCATTGCTTGACCGAATCGAGCGCAATAGTACGTGGTGGAACGTTGCGGAAAAGAGTTTAAGACTGTGAAGTGGAGTGCAATGGGGTGTAATGTGATGCAATGGACGATCCCTCAGAGTTTTTGTAGAGAGTGATGCCTTCTCTTGAACAATGGATGCAACAGAACATAGTGGGATATTCGAGTGGAGTAAAATCTAGCGGATCCGTGCAGAATGGCATGTGAATTGCCTCAATAGGCGGCTCCTGAATGGTTTGGAATTAACGGAGCCTTCTTTTACGGAATGTAATGTAATGGAATGTGGTGGAATGTTGTGCAATGGACTTCAATGCTGTGGTATTTAGTGGAACGCGATGTAAAGTGTCACAAGAAAGAGTTCCAGGTCTGTTTGGATATGAAAGGTGCCGTCTTTGTCACAATGAAACTCACTAGAACTTGTTGATATGTTGGGAACTGGAGGATAATCTTGGCAATGGTAGAGGAATCGCAGCTGAAGTGACACAATAGGATGTTCTTGAATTGTTTAGAAGGAAATGCATCATTCTTAGGAATAATTGATCGCAATAGAATGTGGTAGAATGTTGTGGAAAGGAGGCCCATGTTTTGGAATGGTGTGGAATAGGCTGTAATGTGAAGTAGTAAGGCTCTCTAGAGTGGTTTGGAAACGAACGGTGCTTCATTTGCCAGAATGTATAGCAAATGAATGTGCTGAAATATTGGGGAATAGTGTAAAATGTAGAATGGAGTGTCATTTGGTGTAATGTAATGCAATGGGGCGTTATAGTTGGTTTTGGACATGAATGGAGCCTTCTTTCAAAGAATGGAGCGCTATAGAACACGGTGGAGTTTTGTGGTGTTAATTGCCATCTTCTCTACGGGTTTAGAATTGCGTATAATGTGCCACAATATAGAGTTTCTGAGTAGTCTCGAAGGAAATGGAGCTCTTTGTCATGGAATGGAACTCAATAGAACATGGTGAAATGTTCAGGAATGGAGTGCAATGCTGCTGAGAGGACTAGAATCATGTGTAATGTCATGCAGTAGAGTGTTCTTCATGGTTTTTGAAAAGAATGGAGCCTTATTTGACGGAATGGAATGTAGTAGAACGTGGTGGAATGTAGTCGAATGGAAAAGAATATTGTAGAATGGAGTGGAATGGCATTTGATGTGATGCAATACACAGTCCTTAATGGGTTGGAAGTGATCGATCCTTATTGTAGGAATGGAATGCAAAGAATACAGTGGATTGTTGCGAAATGAAGTGGAGAGTTGTGGAGTGGTGTGTAATGGGTTTTAGTGTGACACGGTAGCTGGTTACTCATTGTTTGGGAAAAGAGTGGAACCTTATTTTGCAGAATGGAACGTGATAGAACATGGTTTAGTGTTGTGGTATGGAATGCAATGTTGTGGAATGGAGTTGAGTCCGTTGTAATGTGACGCAATAAGAGTTCCCGAGTGAATTGGATGCAAATGAAGCCTTGCTTGGCGGAATTGAATGTAATAGAACGCGGTGGTCTATTGCCAGTAGAGTGGAAGGCTTCAAAATGGAGTGTATCGGTAAGTAATGTGATGCAATAGAGGGTTCCTGAGAGATTTTGGCGAGAACGGTGCCTTCTTGTAACAATTGAATGCAAAACAACGCAGTGGAGTGTTTGGAATTGGTAGAATGTTGTGGAATCTCATGGAATGGCATGTGAATTGACACAATAGGCTTTTCCTGAATGGTTTGGAAGCTGTGGGGACTTATTTTACAGAATGGAATGCAATGGAATGTGGTGGCCTCGTTGCACAATGGAGTGCAATGCTGTGGCATTGATTGGAACGTGCTGCAATGTGACGCAACAGAGAGTTCCTGGGTTGTTTGGGAAAGAATGGTGCCTACTCTGTCACAATGGAACTCTGTAGAACATGTTTTAATCTTGGGGAATGCAGCAGGATCTTGCATAATTGAGTGGAATTTCATATAAAGTGACACAATAGGAAGTATGTGAATTTTTTGGAATCGAATGGAGCATTCCTAGAATGGAACGCAATAGAACGTTTTGGAATGGAGTGGAATTTGCTGTAATGTGACATGATAAATGTATCTAGAGTGGTTAGGAAGGGAATGGTGTCTCATTTCCTCGAATGTAAAGCCAAGGAATGTGCTGGAATATTGGGGAATGGTGTACAATGTGGAATGGTGTGAAATGGTGTGTAATGTGATGCAGTAGAGAACTACAGATTCTTTTGGAAACGAATGGGTCCTTGTTGGACAGAATTTTGTGCTACAGAACGTTGTGGAATTTTCTGTAGTTAAATGCAATTTTGTAGACTGGGGTTGAACGCGTGCAATGTGACACAATATAGAGTTCCCGGTTGGTCTGGAAGCAAACGGACTTCACTTAGATGGAAAGGAACGCAAGAGAACATAGTGAGATCTTCAGCAATTAAGTGAAATGCTGTGAAATGCAATGGAATCATCTGTGAAAAGACGCACTACAGTGTTTCTGATTGTTTTGTAAAGAATGGACCTTATTTGTCAGAATGGAATGCAAAAGGACGTGGTGGAATGTAGTGGAAAGGAGTCGAATCTTGTAGAATGAAGATCAATGGCGTTTGATGTGATGCAATAGACAGACCATAATAGGTTGGAAGTGAATTGAGCCGTTTTTGTAGGAATGGAATGTAAAAGAATACCGTGGAATTTTGAGAAATGAAGTTCAGGGTTGTGGAATGGACTGTAATGGGGTGTGATGTGATGCAATAGACTGTTCCTGATTGTTCTGGAGAAGAGTGGAGCCTTCTTTGGCAGAATGGTACGAGGCAGAACACGGTGGAGTTTTGCGATATGGCTGCCATGTTTTGCAATGGACTTGAATCGGTTGTAATGTGACGCAATAAAGGGTTCCAGAGTGATTTGGAAGCGAATGCAGCATTGCTTGACCGAATCGAGCGCAATAGTACGTGGTGGAACGTTGCGGAAAAGAGTTTAAGACTGTGAAGTGGAGTGCAATGGGGTGTAATGTGATGCAATGGACGATCCCTCAGAGTTTTTGTAGAGAGTGATGCCTTCTCTTGAACAATGGATGCAACAGAACATAGTGGGATATTCGAGTGGAGTAAAATCTAGCGGATCCGTGCAGAATGGCATGTGAATTGCCTCAATAGGCGGCTCCTGAATGGTTTGGAATTAACGGAGCCTTCTTTTACGGAATGTAATGTAATGGAATGTGGTGGAATGTTGTGCAATGGACTTCAATGCTGTGGTATTTAGTGGAACGCGATGTAAAGTGTCACAAGAAAGAGTTCCAGGTCTGTTTGGATATGAAAGGTGCCGTCTTTGTCACAATGAAACTCACTAGAACTTGTTGATATGTTGGGAACTGGAGGATAATCTTGGCAATGGTAGAGGAATCGCAGCTGAAGTGACACAATAGGATGTTCTTGAATTGTTTAGAAGGAAATGCATCATTCTTAGGAATAATTGATCGCAATAGAATGTGGTAGAATGTTGTGGAAAGGAGGCCCATGTTTTGGAATGGTGTGGAATAGGCTGTAATGTGAAGTAGTAAGGCTCTCTAGAGTGGTTTGGAAACGAACGGTGCTTCATTTGCCAGAATGTATAGCAAATGAATGTGCTGAAATATTGGGGAATAGTGTAAAATGTAGAATGGAGTGTCATTTGGTGTAATGTAATGCAATGGGGCGTTATAGTTGGTTTTGGACATGAATGGAGCCTTCTTTCAAAGAATGGAGCGCTATAGAACACGGTGGAGTTTTGTGGTGTTAATTGCCATCTTCTCTACGGGTTTAGAATTGCGTATAATGTGCCACAATATAGAGTTTCTGAGTAGTCTCGAAGGAAATGGAGCTCTTTGTCATGGAATGGAACTCAATAGAACATGGTGAAATGTTCAGGAATGGAGTGCAATGCTGCTGAGAGGACTAGAATCATGTGTAATGTCATGCAGTAGAGTGTTCTTCATGGTTTTTGAAAAGAATGGAGCCTTATTTGACGGAATGGAATGTAGTAGAACGTGGTGGAATGTAGTCGAATGGAAAAGAATATTGTAGAATGGAGTGGAATGGCATTTGATGTGATGCAATACACAGTCCTTAATGGGTTGGAAGTGATCGATCCTTATTGTAGGAATGGAATGCAAAGAATACAGTGGATTGTTGCGAAATGAAGTGGAGAGTTGTGGAGTGGTGTGTAATGGGTTTTAGTGTGACACGGTAGCTGGTTACTCATTGTTTGGGAAAAGAGTGGAACCTTATTTTGCAGAATGGAACGTGATAGAACATGGTTTAGTGTTGTGGTATGGAATGCAATGTTGTGGAATGGAGTTGAGTCCGTTGTAATGTGACGCAATAAGAGTTCCCGAGTGAATTGGATGCAAATGAAGCCTTGCTTGGCGGAATTGAATGTAATAGAACGCGGTGGTCTATTGCCAGTAGAGTGGAAGGCTTCAAAATGGAGTGTATCGGTAAGTAATGTGATGCAATAGAGGGTTCCTGAGAGATTTTGGCGAGAACGGTGCCTTCTTGTAACAATTGAATGCAAAACAACGCAGTGGAGTGTTTGGAATTGGTAGAATGTTGTGGAATCTCATGGAATGGCATGTGAATTGACACAATAGGCTTTTCCTGAATGGTTTGGAAGCTGTGGGGACTTATTTTACAGAATGGAATGCAATGGAATGTGGTGGCCTCGTTGCACAATGGAGTGCAATGCTGTGGCATTGATTGGAACGTGCTGCAATGTGACGCAACAGAGAGTTCCTGGGTTGTTTGGGAAAGAATGGTGCCTACTCTGTCACAATGGAACTCTGTAGAACATGTTTTAATCTTGGGGAATGCAGCAGGATCTTGCATAATTGAGTGGAATTTCATATAAAGTGACACAATAGGAAGTATGTGAATTTTTTGGAATCGAATGGAGCATTCCTAGAATGGAACGCAATAGAACGTTTTGGAATGGAGTGGAATTTGCTGTAATGTGACATGATAAATGTATCTAGAGTGGTTAGGAAGGGAATGGTGTCTCATTTCCTCGAATGTAAAGCCAAGGAATGTGCTGGAATATTGGGGAATGGTGTACAATGTGGAATGGTGTGAAATGGTGTGTAATGTGATGCAGTAGAGAACTACAGATTCTTTTGGAAACGAATGGGTCCTTGTTGGACAGAATTTTGTGCTACAGAACGTTGTGGAATTTTCTGTAGTTAAATGCAATTTTGTAGACTGGGGTTGAACGCGTGCAATGTGACACAATATAGAGTTCCCGGTTGGTCTGGAAGCAAACGGACTTCACTTAGATGGAAAGGAACGCAAGAGAACATAGTGAGATCTTCAGCAATTAAGTGAAATGCTGTGAAATGCAATGGAGTCATCTGTGAAAAGACGCACTACAGTGTTTCTGATTGTTTTGTAAAGAATGGACCTTATTTGTCAGAATGGAATGCAAAAGGACGTGGTGGAATGTAGTGGAAAGGAGTCGAATCTTGTAGAATGAAGATCAATGGCGTTTGATGTGATGCAATAGACAGACCATAATAGGTTGGAAGTGAATTGAGCCGTTTTTGTAGGAATGGAATGTAAAAGAATACCGTGGAATTTTGAGAAATGAAGTTCAGGGTTGTGGAATGGACTGTAATGGGGTGTGATGTGATGCAATAGACTGTTCCTGATTGTTCTGGAGAAGAGTGGAGCCTTCTTTGGCAGAATGGTACGAGGCAGAACACGGTGGAGTTTTGCGATATGGCTGCCATGTTTTGCAATGGACTTGAATCGGTTGTAATGTGACGCAATAAAGGGTTCCAGAGTGATTTGGAAGCGAATGCAGCATTGCTTGACCGAATCGAGCGCAATAGTACGTGGTGGAACGTTGCGGAAAAGAGTTTAAGACTGTGAAGTGGAGTGCAATGGGGTGTAATGTGATGCAATGGACGATCCCTCAGAGTTTTTGTAGAGAGTGATGCCTTCTCTTGAACAATGGATGCAACAGAACATAGTGGGATATTCGAGTGGAGTAAAATCTAGCGGATCCGTGCAGAATGGCATGTGAATTGCCTCAATAGGCGGCTCCTGAATGGTTTGGAATTAACGGAGCCTTCTTTTACGGAATGTAATGTAATGGAATGTGGTGGAATGTTGTGCAATGGACTTCAATGCTGTGGTATTTAGTGGAACGCGATGTAAAGTGTCACAAGAAAGAGTTCCAGGTCTGTTTGGATATGAAAGGTGCCGTCTTTGTCACAATGAAACTCACTAGAACTTGTTGATATGTTGGGAACTGGAGGATAATCTTGGCAATGGTAGAGGAATCGCAGCTGAAGTGACACAATAGGATGTTCTTGAATTGTTTAGAAGGAAATGCATCATTCTTAGGAATAATTGATCGCAATAGAATGTGGTAGAATGTTGTGGAAAGGAGGCCCATGTTTTGGAATGGTGTGGAATAGGCTGTAATGTGAAGTAGTAAGGCTCTCTAGAGTGGTTTGGAAACGAACGGTGCTTCATTTGCCAGAATGTATAGCAAATGAATGTGCTGAAATATTGGGGAATAGTGTAAAATGTAGAATGGAGTGTCATTTGGTGTAATGTAATGCAATGGGGCGTTATAGTTGGTTTTGGACATGAATGGAGCCTTCTTTCAAAGAATGGAGCGCTATAGAACACGGTGGAGTTTTGTGGTGTTAATTGCCATCTTCTCTACGGGTTTAGAATTGCGTATAATGTGCCACAATATAGAGTTTCTGAGTAGTCTCGAAGGAAATGGAGCTCTTTGTCATGGAATGGAACTCAATAGAACATGGTGAAATGTTCAGTAATGGAGTGCAATGCTGCTGAGAGGACTAGAATCATGTGTAATGTCATGCAGTAGAGTGTTCTTCATGGTTTTTGAAAAGAATGGAGCCTTATTTGACGGAATGGAATGTAGTAGAACGTGGTGGAATGTAGTCGAATGGAAAAGAATATTGTAGAATGGAGTGGAATGGCATTTGATGTGATGCAATACACAGTCCTTAATGGGTTGGAAGTGATCGATCCTTATTGTAGGAATGGAATGCAAAGAATACAGTGGATTGTTGCGAAATGAAGTGGAGAGTTGTGGAGTGGTGTGTAATGGGTTTTAGTGTGACACGGTAGCTGGTTACTCATTGTTTGGGAAAAGAGTGGAACCTTATTTTGCAGAATGGAACGTGATAGAACATGGTTTAGTGTTGTGGTATGGAATGCAATGTTGTGGAATGGAGTTGAGTCCGTTGTAATGTGACGCAATAAGAGTTCCCGAGTGAATTGGATGCAAATGAAGCCTTGCTTGGCGGAATTGAATGTAATAGAACGCGGTGGTCTATTGCCAGTAGAGTGGAAGGCTTCAAAATGGAGTGTATCGGTAAGTAATGTGATGCAATAGAGGGTTCCTGAGAGATTTTGGCGAGAACGGTGCCTTCTTGTAACAATTGAATGCAAAACAACGCAGTGGAGTGTTTGGAATTGGTAGAATGTTGTGGAATCTCATGGAATGGCATGTGAATTGACACAATAGGCTTTTCCTGAATGGTTTGGAAGCTGTGGGGACTTATTTTACAGAATGGAATGCAATGGAATGTGGTGGCCTCGTTGCACAATGGAGTGCAATGCTGTGGCATTGATTGGAACGTGCTGCAATGTGACGCAACAGAGAGTTCCTGGGTTGTTTGGGAAAGAATGGTGCCTACTCTGTCACAATGGAACTCTGTAGAACATGTTTTAATCTTGGGGAATGCAGCAGGATCTTGCATAATTGAGTGGAATTTCATATAAAGTGACACAATAGGAAGTATGTGAATTTTTTGGAATCGAATGGAGCATTCCTAGAATGGAACGCAATAGAACGTTTTGGAATGGAGTGGAATTTGCTGTAATGTGACATGATAAATGTATCTAGAGTGGTTAGGAAGGGAATGGTGTCTCATTTCCTCGAATGTAAAGCCAAGGAATGTGCTGGAATATTGGGGAATGGTGTACAATGTGGAATGGTGTGAAATGGTGTGTAATGTGATGCAGTAGAGAACTACAGATTCTTTTGGAAACGAATGGGTCCTTGTTGGACAGAATTTTGTGCTACAGAACGTTGTGGAATTTTCTGTAGTTAAATGCAATTTTGTAGACTGGGGTTGAACGCGTGCAATGTGACACAATATAGAGTTCCCGGTTGGTCTGGAAGCAAACGGACTTCACTTAGATGGAAAGGAACGCAAGAGAACATAGTGAGATCTTCAGCAATTAAGTGAAATGCTGTGAAATGCAATGGAGTCATCTGTGAAAAGACGCACTACAGTGTTTCTGATTGTTTTGTAAAGAATGGACCTTATTTGTCAGAATGGAATGCAAAAGGACGTGGTGGAATGTAGTGGAAAGGAGTCGAATCTTGTAGAATGAAGATCAATGGCGTTTGATGTGATGCAATAGACAGACCATAATAGGTTGGAAGTGAATTGAGCCGTTTTTGTAGGAATGGAATGTAAAAGAATACCGTGGAATTTTGAGAAATGAAGTTCAGGGTTGTGGAATGGACTGTAATGGGGTGTGATGTGATGCAATAGACTGTTCCTGATTGTTCTGGAGAAGAGTGGAGCCTTCTTTGGCAGAATGGTACGAGGCAGAACACGGTGGAGTTTTGCGATATGGCTGCCATGTTTTGCAATGGACTTGAATCGGTTGTAATGTGACGCAATAAAGGGTTCCAGAGTGATTTGGAAGCGAATGCAGCATTGCTTGACCGAATCGAGCGCAATAGTACGTGGTGGAACGTTGCGGAAAAGAGTTTAAGACTGTGAAGTGGAGTGCAATGGGGTGTAATGTGATGCAATGGACGATCCCTCAGAGTTTTTGTAGAGAGTGATGCCTTCTCTTGAACAATGGATGCAACAGAACATAGTGGGATATTCGAGTGGAGTAAAATCTAGCGGATCCGTGCAGAATGGCATGTGAATTGCCTCAATAGGCGGCTCCTGAATGGTTTGGAATTAACGGAGCCTTCTTTTACGGAATGTAATGTAATGGAATGTGGTGGAATGTTGTGCAATGGACTTCAATGCTGTGGTATTTAGTGGAACGCGATGTAAAGTGTCACAAGAAAGAGTTCCAGGTCTGTTTGGATATGAAAGGTGCCGTCTTTGTCACAATGAAACTCACTAGAACTTGTTGATATGTTGGGAACTGGAGGATAATCTTGGCAATGGTAGAGGAATCGCAGCTGAAGTGACACAATAGGATGTTCTTGAATTGTTTAGAAGGAAATGCATCATTCTTAGGAATAATTGATCGCAATAGAATGTGGTAGAATGTTGTGGAAAGGAGGCCCATGTTTTGGAATGGTGTGGAATAGGCTGTAATGTGAAGTAGTAAGGCTCTCTAGAGTGGTTTGGAAACGAACGGTGCTTCATTTGCCAGAATGTATAGCAAATGAATGTGCTGAAATATTGGGGAATAGTGTAAAATGTAGAATGGAGTGTCATTTGGTGTAATGTAATGCAATGGGGCGTTATAGTTGGTTTTGGACATGAATGGAGCCTTCTTTCAAAGAATGGAGCGCTATAGAACACGGTGGAGTTTTGTGGTGTTAATTGCCATCTTCTCTACGGGTTTAGAATTGCGTATAATGTGCCACAATATAGAGTTTCTGAGTAGTCTCGAAGGAAATGGAGCTCTTTGTCATGGAATGGAACTCAATAGAACATGGTGAAATGTTCAGTAATGGAGTGCAATGCTGCTGAGAGGACTAGAATCATGTGTAATGTCATGCAGTAGAGTGTTCTTCATGGTTTTTGAAAAGAATGGAGCCTTATTTGACGGAATGGAATGTAGTAGAACGTGGTGGAATGTAGTCGAATGGAAAAGAATATTGTAGAATGGAGTGGAATGGCATTTGATGTGATGCAATACACAGTCCTTAATGGGTTGGAAGTGATCGATCCTTATTGTAGGAATGGAATGCAAAGAATACAGTGGATTGTTGCGAAATGAAGTGGAGAGTTGTGGAGTGGTGTGTAATGGGTTTTAGTGTGACACGGTAGCTGGTTACTCATTGTTTGGGAAAAGAGTGGAACCTTATTTTGCAGAATGGAACGTGATAGAACATGGTTTAGTGTTGTGGTATGGAATGCAATGTTGTGGAATGGAGTTGAGTCCGTTGTAATGTGACGCAATAAGAGTTCCCGAGTGAATTGGATGCAAATGAAGCCTTGCTTGGCGGAATTGAATGTAATAGAACGCGGTGGTCTATTGCCAGTAGAGTGGAAGGCTTCAAAATGGAGTGTATCGGTAAGTAATGTGATGCAATAGAGGGTTCCTGAGAGATTTTGGCGAGAACGGTGCCTTCTTGTAACAATTGAATGCAAAACAACGCAGTGGAGTGTTTGGAATTGGTAGAATGTTGTGGAATCTCATGGAATGGCATGTGAATTGACACAATAGGCTTTTCCTGAATGGTTTGGAAGCTGTGGGGACTTATTTTACAGAATGGAATGCAATGGAATGTGGTGGCCTCGTTGCACAATGGAGTGCAATGCTGTGGCATTGATTGGAACGTGCTGCAATGTGACGCAACAGAGAGTTCCTGGGTTGTTTGGGAAAGAATGGTGCCTACTCTGTCACAATGGAACTCTGTAGAACATGTTTTAATCTTGGGGAATGCAGCAGGATCTTGCATAATTGAGTGGAATTTCATATAAAGTGACACAATAGGAAGTATGTGAATTTTTTGGAATCGAATGGAGCATTCCTAGAATGGAACGCAATAGAACGTTTTGGAATGGAGTGGAATTTGCTGTAATGTGACATGATAAATGTATCTAGAGTGGTTAGGAAGGGAATGGTGTCTCATTTCCTCGAATGTAAAGCCAAGGAATGTGCTGGAATATTGGGGAATGGTGTACAATGTGGAATGGTGTGAAATGGTGTGTAATGTGATGCAGTAGAGAACTACAGATTCTTTTGGAAACGAATGGGTCCTTGTTGGACAGAATTTTGTGCTACAGAACGTTGTGGAATTTTCTGTAGTTAAATGCAATTTTGTAGACTGGGGTTGAACGCGTGCAATGTGACACAATATAGAGTTCCCGGTTGGTCTGGAAGCAAACGGACTTCACTTAGATGGAAAGGAACGCAAGAGAACATAGTGAGATCTTCAGCAATTAAGTGAAATGCTGTGAAATGCAATGGAATCATCTGTGAAAAGACGCACTACAGTGTTTCTGATTGTTTTGTAAAGAATGGACCTTATTTGTCAGAATGGAATGCAAAAGGACGTGGTGGAATGTAGTGGAAAGGAGTCGAATCTTGTAGAATGAAGATCAATGGCGTTTGATGTGATGCAATAGACAGACCATAATAGGTTGGAAGTGAATTGAGCCGTTTTTGTAGGAATGGAATGTAAAAGAATACCGTGGAATTTTGAGAAATGAAGTTCAGGGTTGTGGAATGGACTGTAATGGGGTGTGATGTGATGCAATAGACTGTTCCTGATTGTTCTGGAGAAGAGTGGAGCCTTCTTTGGCAGAATGGTACGAGGCAGAACACGGTGGAGTTTTGCGATATGGCTGCCATGTTTTGCAATGGACTTGAATCGGTTGTAATGTGACGCAATAAAGGGTTCCAGAGTGATTTGGAAGCGAATGCAGCATTGCTTGACCGAATCGAGCGCAATAGTACGTGGTGGAACGTTGCGGAAAAGAGTTTAAGACTGTGAAGTGGAGTGCAATGGGGTGTAATGTGATGCAATGGACGATCCCTCAGAGTTTTTGTAGAGAGTGATGCCTTCTCTTGAACAATGGATGCAACAGAACATAGTGGGATATTCGAGTGGAGTAAAATCTAGCGGATCCGTGCAGAATGGCTTGTGAATTGCCTCAATAGGCGGCTCCTGAATGGTTTGGAATTAACGGAGCCTTCTTTTACGGAATGTAATGTAATGGAATGTGGTGGAATGTTGTGCAATGGACTTCAATGCTGTGGTATTTAGTGGAACGCGATGTAAAGTGTCACAAGAAAGAGTTCCAGGTCTGTTTGGATATGAAAGGTGCCGTCTTTGTCACAATGAAACTCACTAGAACTTGTTGATATGTTGGGAACTGGAGGATAATCTTGGCAATGGTAGAGGAATCGCAGCTGAAGTGACACAATAGGATGTTCTTGAATTGTTTAGAAGGAAATGCATCATTCTTAGGAATAATTGATCGCAATAGAATGTGGTAGAATGTTGTGGAAAGGAGGCCCATGTTTTGGAATGGTGTGGAATAGGCTGTAATGTGAAGTAGTAAGGCTCTCTAGAGTGGTTTGGAAACGAACGGTGCTTCATTTGCCAGAATGTATAGCAAATGAATGTGCTGAAATATTGGGGAATAGTGTAAAATGTAGAATGGAGTGTCATTTGGTGTAATGTAATGCAATGGGGCGTTATAGTTGGTTTTGGACATGAATGGAGCCTTCTTTCAAAGAATGGAGCGCTATAGAACACGGTGGAGTTTTGTGGTGTTAATTGCCATCTTCTCTACGGGTTTAGAATTGCGTATAATGTGCCACAATATAGAGTTTCTGAGTAGTCTCGAAGGAAATGGAGCTCTTTGTCATGGAATGGAACTCAATAGAACATGGTGAAATGTTCAGTAATGGAGTGCAATGCTGCTGAGAGGACTAGAATCATGTGTAATGTCATGCAGTAGAGTGTTCTTCATGGTTTTTGAAAAGAATGGAGCCTTATTTGACGGAATGGAATGTAGTAGAACGTGGTGGAATGTAGTCGAATGGAAAAGAATATTGTAGAATGGAGTGGAATGGCATTTGATGTGATGCAATACACAGTCCTTAATGGGTTGGAAGTGATCGATCCTTATTGTAGGAATGGAATGCAAAGAATACAGTGGATTGTTGCGAAATGAAGTGGAGAGTTGTGGAGTGGTGTGTAATGGGTTTTAGTGTGACACGGTAGCTGGTTACTCATTGTTTGGGAAAAGAGTGGAACCTTATTTTGCAGAATGGAACGTGATAGAACATGGTTTAGTGTTGTGGTATGGAATGCAATGTTGTGGAATGGAGTTGAGTCCGTTGTAATGTGACGCAATAAGAGTTCCCGAGTGAATTGGATGCAAATGAAGCCTTGCTTGGCGGAATTGAATGTAATAGAACGCGGTGGTCTATTGCCAGTAGAGTGGAAGGCTTCAAAATGGAGTGTATCGGTAAGTAATGTGATGCAATAGAGGGTTCCTGAGAGATTTTGGCGAGAACGGTGCCTTCTTGTAACAATTGAATGCAAAACAACGCAGTGGAGTGTTTGGAATTGGTAGAATGTTGTGGAATCTCATGGAATGGCATGTGAATTGACACAATAGGCTTTTCCTGAATGGTTTGGAAGCTGTGGGGACTTATTTTACAGAATGGAATGCAATGGAATGTGGTGGCCTCGTTGCACAATGGAGTGCAATGCTGTGGCATTGATTGGAACGTGCTGCAATGTGACGCAACAGAGAGTTCCTGGGTTGTTTGGGAAAGAATGGTGCCTACTCTGTCACAATGGAACTCTGTAGAACATGTTTTAATCTTGGGGAATGCAGCAGGATCTTGCATAATTGAGTGGAATTTCATATAAAGTGACACAATAGGAAGTATGTGAATTTTTTGGAATCGAATGGAGCATTCCTAGAATGGAACGCAATAGAACGTTTTGGAATGGAGTGGAATTTGCTGTAATGTGACATGATAAATGTATCTAGAGTGGTTAGGAAGGGAATGGTGTCTCATTTCCTCGAATGTAAAGCCAAGGAATGTGCTGGAATATTGGGGAATGGTGTACAATGTGGAATGGTGTGAAATGGTGTGTAATGTGATGCAGTAGAGAACTACAGATTCTTTTGGAAACGAATGGGTCCTTGTTGGACAGAATTTTGTGCTACAGAACGTTGTGGAATTTTCTGTAGTTAAATGCAATTTTGTAGACTGGGGTTGAACGCGTGCAATGTGACACAATATAGAGTTCCCGATTGGTCTGGAAGCAAACGGACTTCACTTAGATGGAAAGGAACGCAAGAGAACATAGTGAGATCTTCAGCAATTAAGTGAAATGCTGTGAAATGCAATGGAATCATCTGTGAAAAGACGCACTACAGTGTTTCTGATTGTTTTGTAAAGAATGGACCTTATTTGTCAGAATGGAATGCAAAAGGACGTGGTGGAATGTAGTGGAAAGGAGTCGAATCTTGTAGAATGAAGATCAATGGCGTTTGATGTGATGCAATAGACAGACCATAATAGGTTGGAAGTGAATTGAGCCGTTTTTGTAGGAATGGAATGTAAAAGAATACCGTGGAATTTTGAGAAATGAAGTTCAGGGTTGTGGAATGGACTGTAATGGGGTGTGATGTGATGCAATAGACTGTTCCTGATTGTTCTGGAGAAGAGTGGAGCCTTCTTTGGCAGAATGGTACGAGGCAGAACACGGTGGAGTTTTGCGATATGGCTGCCATGTTTTGCAATGGACTTGAATCGGTTGTAATGTGACGCAATAAAGGGTTCCAGAGTGATTTGGAAGCGAATGCAGCATTGCTTGACCGAATCGAGCGCAATAGTACGTGGTGGAACGTTGCGGAAAAGAGTTTAAGACTGTGAAGTGGAGTGCAATGGGGTGTAATGTGATGCAATGGACGATCCCTCAGAGTTTTTGTAGAGAGTGATGCCTTCTCTTGAACAATGGATGCAACAGAACATAGTGGGATATTCGAGTGGAGTAAAATCTAGCGGATCCGTGCAGAATGGCTTGTGAATTGCCTCAATAGGCGGCTCCTGAATGGTTTGGAATTAACGGAGCCTTCTTTTACGGAATGTAATGTAATGGAATGTGGTGGAATGTTGTGCAATGGACTTCAATGCTGTGGTATTTAGTGGAACGCGATGTAAAGTGTCACAAGAAAGAGTTCCAGGTCTGTTTGGATATGAAAGGTGCCGTCTTTGTCACAATGAAACTCACTAGAACTTGTTGATATGTTGGGAACTGGAGGATAATCTTGGCAATGGTAGAGGAATCGCAGCTGAAGTGACACAATAGGATGTTCTTGAATTGTTTAGAAGGAAATGCATCATTCTTAGGAATAATTGATCGCAATAGAATGTGGTAGAATGTTGTGGAAAGGAGGCCCATGTTTTGGAATGGTGTGGAATAGGCTGTAATGTGAAGTAGTAAGGCTCTCTAGAGTGGTTTGGAAACGAACGGTGCTTCATTTGCCAGAATGTATAGCAAATGAATGTGCTGAAATATTGGGGAATAGTGTAAAATGTAGAATGGAGTGTCATTTGGTGTAATGTAATGCAATGGGGCGTTATAGTTGGTTTTGGACATGAATGGAGCCTTCTTTCAAAGAATGGAGCGCTATAGAACACGGTGGAGTTTTGTGGTGTTAATTGCCATCTTCTCTACGGGTTTAGAATTGCGTATAATGTGCCACAATATAGAGTTTCTGAGTAGTCTCGAAGGAAATGGAGCTCTTTGTCATGGAATGGAACTCAATAGAACATGGTGAAATGTTCAGTAATGGAGTGCAATGCTGCTGAGAGGACTAGAATCATGTGTAATGTCATGCAGTAGAGTGTTCTTCATGGTTTTTGAAAAGAATGGAGCCTTATTTGACGGAATGGAATGTAGTAGAACGTGGTGGAATGTAGTCGAATGGAAAAGAATATTGTAGAATGGAGTGGAATGGCATTTGATGTGATGCAATACACAGTCCTTAATGGGTTGGAAGTGATCGATCCTTATTGTAGGAATGGAATGCAAAGAATACAGTGGATTGTTGCGAAATGAAGTGGAGAGTTGTGGAGTGGTGTGTAATGGGTTTTAGTGTGACACGGTAGCTGGTTACTCATTGTTTGGGAAAAGAGTGGAACCTTATTTTGCAGAATGGAACGTGATAGAACATGGTTTAGTGTTGTGGTATGGAATGCAATGTTGTGGAATGGAGTTGAGTCCGTTGTAATGTGACGCAATAAGAGTTCCCGAGTGAATTGGATGCAAATGAAGCCTTGCTTGGCGGAATTGAATGTAATAGAACGCGGTGGTCTATTGCCAGTAGAGTGGAAGGCTTCAAAATGGAGTGTATCGGTAAGTAATGTGATGCAATAGAGGGTTCCTGAGAGATTTTGGCGAGAACGGTGCCTTCTTGTAACAATTGAATGCAAAACAACGCAGTGGAGTGTTTGGAATTGGTAGAATGTTGTGGAATCTCATGGAATGGCATGTGAATTGACACAATAGGCTTTTCCTGAATGGTTTGGAAGCTGTGGGGACTTATTTTACAGAATGGAATGCAATGGAATGTGGTGGCCTCGTTGCACAATGGAGTGCAATGCTGTGGCATTGATTGGAACGTGCTGCAATGTGACGCAACAGAGAGTTCCTGGGTTGTTTGGGAAAGAATGGTGCCTACTCTGTCACAATGGAACTCTGTAGAACATGTTTTAATCTTGGGGAATGCAGCAGGATCTTGCATAATTGAGTGGAATTTCATATAAAGTGACACAATAGGAAGTATGTGAATTTTTTGGAATCGAATGGAGCATTCCTAGAATGGAACGCAATAGAACGTTTTGGAATGGAGTGGAATTTGCTGTAATGTGACATGATAAATGTATCTAGAGTGGTTAGGAAGGGAATGGTGTCTCATTTCCTCGAATGTAAAGCCAAGGAATGTGCTGGAATATTGGGGAATGGTGTACAATGTGGAATGGTGTGAAATGGTGTGTAATGTGATGCAGTAGAGAACTACAGATTCTTTTGGAAACGAATGGGTCCTTGTTGGACAGAATTTTGTGCTACAGAACGTTGTGGAATTTTCTGTAGTTAAATGCAATTTTGTAGACTGGGGTTGAACGCGTGCAATGTGACACAATATAGAGTTCCCGGTTGGTCTGGAAGCAAACGGACTTCACTTAGATGGAAAGGAACGCAAGAGAACATAGTGAGATCTTCAGCAATTAAGTGAAATGCTGTGAAATGCAATGGAATCATCTGTGAAAAGACGCACTACAGTGTTTCTGATTGTTTTGTAAAGAATGGACCTTATTTGTCAGAATGGAATGCAAAAGGACGTGGTGGAATGTAGTGGAAAGGAGTCGAATCTTGTAGAATGAAGATCAATGGCGTTTGATGTGATGCAATAGACAGACCATAATAGGTTGGAAGTGAATTGAGCCGTTTTTGTAGGAATGGAATGTAAAAGAATACCGTGGAATTTTGAGAAATGAAGTTCAGGGTTGTGGAATGGACTGTAATGGGGTGTGATGTGATGCAATAGACTGTTCCTGATTGTTCTGGAGAAGAGTGGAGCCTTCTTTGGCAGAATGGTACGAGGCAGAACACGGTGGAGTTTTGCGATATGGCTGCCATGTTTTGCAATGGACTTGAATCGGTTGTAATGTGACGCAATAAAGGGTTCCAGAGTGATTTGGAAGCGAATGCAGCATTGCTTGACCGAATCGAGCGCAATAGTACGTGGTGGAACGTTGCGGAAAAGAGTTTAAGACTGTGAAGTGGAGTGCAATGGGGTGTAATGTGATGCAATGGACGATCCCTCAGAGTTTTTGTAGAGAGTGATGCCTTCTCTTGAACAATGGATGCAACAGAACATAGTGGGATATTCGAGTGGAGTAAAATCTAGCGGATCCGTGCAGAATGGCTTGTGAATTGCCTCAATAGGCGGCTCCTGAATGGTTTGGAATTAACGGAGCCTTCTTTTACGGAATGTAATGTAATGGAATGTGGTGGAATGTTGTGCAATGGACTTCAATGCTGTGGTATTTAGTGGAACGCGATGTAAAGTGTCACAAGAAAGAGTTCCAGGTCTGTTTGGATATGAAAGGTGCCGTCTTTGTCACAATGAAACTCACTAGAACTTGTTGATATGTTGGGAACTGGAGGATAATCTTGGCAATGGTAGAGGAATCGCAGCTGAAGTGACACAATAGGATGTTCTTGAATTGTTTAGAAGGAAATGCATCATTCTTAGGAATAATTGATCGCAATAGAATGTGGTAGAATGTTGTGGAAAGGAGGCCCATGTTTTGGAATGGTGTGGAATAGGCTGTAATGTGAAGTAGTAAGGCTCTCTAGAGTGGTTTGGAAACGAACGGTGCTTCATTTGCCAGAATGTATAGCAAATGAATGTGCTGAAATATTGGGGAATAGTGTAAAATGTAGAATGGAGTGTCATTTGGTGTAATGTAATGCAATGGGGCGTTATAGTTGGTTTTGGACATGAATGGAGCCTTCTTTCAAAGAATGGAGCGCTATAGAACACGGTGGAGTTTTGTGGTGTTAATTGCCATCTTCTCTACGGGTTTAGAATTGCGTATAATGTGCCACAATATAGAGTTTCTGAGTAGTCTCGAAGGAAATGGAGCTCTTTGTCATGGAATGGAACTCAATAGAACATGGTGAAATGTTCAGTAATGGAGTGCAATGCTGCTGAGAGGACTAGAATCATGTGTAATGTCATGCAGTAGAGTGTTCTTCATGGTTTTTGAAAAGAATGGAGCCTTATTTGACGGAATGGAATGTAGTAGAACGTGGTGGAATGTAGTCGAATGGAAAAGAATATTGTAGAATGGAGTGGAATGGCATTTGATGTGATGCAATACACAGTCCTTAATGGGTTGGAAGTGATCGATCCTTATTGTAGGAATGGAATGCAAAGAATACAGTGGATTGTTGCGAAATGAAGTGGAGAGTTGTGGAGTGGTGTGTAATGGGTTTTAGTGTGACACGGTAGCTGGTTACTCATTGTTTGGGAAAAGAGTGGAACCTTATTTTGCAGAATGGAACGTGATAGAACATGGTTTAGTGTTGTGGTATGGAATGCAATGTTGTGGAATGGAGTTGAGTCCGTTGTAATGTGACGCAATAAGAGTTCCCGAGTGAATTGGATGCAAATGAAGCCTTGCTTGGCGGAATTGAATGTAATAGAACGCGGTGGTCTATTGCCAGTAGAGTGGAAGGCTTCAAAATGGAGTGTATCGGTAAGTAATGTGATGCAATAGAGGGTTCCTGAGAGATTTTGGCGAGAACGGTGCCTTCTTGTAACAATTGAATGCAAAACAACGCAGTGGAGTGTTTGGAATTGGTAGAATGTTGTGGAATCTCATGGAATGGCATGTGAATTGACACAATAGGCTTTTCCTGAATGGTTTGGAAGCTGTGGGGACTTATTTTACAGAATGGAATGCAATGGAATGTGGTGGCCTCGTTGCACAATGGAGTGCAATGCTGTGGCATTGATTGGAACGTGCTGCAATGTGACGCAACAGAGAGTTCCTGGGTTGTTTGGGAAAGAATGGTGCCTACTCTGTCACAATGGAACTCTGTAGAACATGTTTTAATCTTGGGGAATGCAGCAGGATCTTGCATAATTGAGTGGAATTTCATATAAAGTGACACAATAGGAAGTATGTGAATTTTTTGGAATCGAATGGAGCATTCCTAGAATGGAACGCAATAGAACGTTTTGGAATGGAGTGGAATTTGCTGTAATGTGACATGATAAATGTATCTAGAGTGGTTAGGAAGGGAATGGTGTCTCATTTCCTCGAATGTAAAGCCAAGGAATGTGCTGGAATATTGGGGAATGGTGTACAATGTGGAATGGTGTGAAATGGTGTGTAATGTGATGCAGTAGAGAACTACAGATTCTTTTGGAAACGAATGGGTCCTTGTTGGACAGAATTTTGTGCTACAGAACGTTGTGGAATTTTCTGTAGTTAAATGCAATTTTGTAGACTGGGGTTGAACGCGTGCAATGTGACACAATATAGAGTTCCCGGTTGGTCTGGAAGCAAACGGACTTCACTTAGATGGAAAGGAACGCAAGAGAACATAGTGAGATCTTCAGCAATTAAGTGAAATGCTGTGAAATGCAATGGAATCATCTGTGAAAAGACGCACTACAGTGTTTCTGATTGTTTTGTAAAGAATGGACCTTATTTGTCAGAATGGAATGCAAAAGGACGTGGTGGAATGTAGTGGAAAGGAGTCGAATCTTGTAGAATGAAGATCAATGGCGTTTGATGTGATGCAATAGACAGACCATAATAGGTTGGAAGTGAATTGAGCCGTTTTTGTAGGAATGGAATGTAAAAGAATACCGTGGAATTTTGAGAAATGAAGTTCAGGGTTGTGGAATGGACTGTAATGGGGTGTGATGTGATGCAATAGACTGTTCCTGATTGTTCTGGAGAAGAGTGGAGCCTTCTTTGGCAGAATGGTACGAGGCAGAACACGGTGGAGTTTTGCGATATGGCTGCCATGTTTTGCAATGGACTTGAATCGGTTGTAATGTGACGCAATAAAGGGTTCCAGAGTGATTTGGAAGCGAATGCAGCATTGCTTGACCGAATCGAGCGCAATAGTACGTGGTGGAACGTTGCGGAAAAGAGTTTAAGACTGTGAAGTGGAGTGCAATGGGGTGTAATGTGATGCAATGGACGATCCCTCAGAGTTTTTGTAGAGAGTGATGCCTTCTCTTGAACAATGGATGCAACAGAACATAGTGGGATATTCGAGTGGAGTAAAATCTAGCGGATCCGTGCAGAATGGCATGTGAATTGCCTCAATAGGCGGCTCCTGAATGGTTTGGAATTAACGGAGCCTTCTTTTACGGAATGTAATGTAATGGAATGTGGTGGAATGTTGTGCAATGGACTTCAATGCTGTGGTATTTAGTGGAACGCGATGTAAAGTGTCACAAGAAAGAGTTCCAGGTCTGTTTGGATATGAAAGGTGCCGTCTTTGTCACAATGAAACTCACTAGAACTTGTTGATATGTTGGGAACTGGAGGATAATCTTGGCAATGGTAGAGGAATCGCAGCTGAAGTGACACAATAGGATGTTCTTGAATTGTTTAGAAGGAAATGCATCATTCTTAGGAATAATTGATCGCAATAGAATGTGGTAGAATGTTGTGGAAAGGAGGCCCATGTTTTGGAATGGTGTGGAATAGGCTGTAATGTGAAGTAGTAAGGCTCTCTAGAGTGGTTTGGAAACGAACGGTGCTTCATTTGCCAGAATGTATAGCAAATGAATGTTCTGAAATATTGGGGAATAGTGTAAAATGTAGAATGGAGTGTCATTTGGTGTAATGTAATGCAATGGGGCGTTATAGTTGGTTTTGGACATGAATGGAGCCTTCTTTCAAAGAATGGAGCGCTATAGAACACGGTGGAGTTTTGTGGTGTTAATTGCCATCTTCTCTACGGGTTTAGAATTGCGTATAATGTGCCACAATATAGAGTTTCTGAGTAGTCTCGAAGGAAATGGAGCTCTTTGTCATGGAATGGAACTCAATAGAACATGGTGAAATGTTCAGTAATGGAGTGCAATGCTGCTGAGAGGACTAGAATCATGTGTAATGTCATGCAGTAGAGTGTTCTTCATGGTTTTTGAAAAGAATGGAGCCTTATTTGACGGAATGGAATGTAGTAGAACGTGGTGGAATGTAGTCGAATGGAAAAGAATATTGTAGAATGGAGTGGAATGGCATTTGATGTGATGCAATACACAGTCCTTAATGGGTTGGAAGTGATCGATCCTTATTGTAGGAATGGAATGCAAAGAATACAGTGGATTGTTGCGAAATGAAGTGGAGAGTTGTGGAGTGGTGTGTAATGGGTTTTAGTGTGACACGGTAGCTGGTTACTCATTGTTTGGGAAAAGAGTGGAACCTTATTTTGCAGAATGGAACGTGATAGAACATGGTTTAGTGTTGTGGTATGGAATGCAATGTTGTGGAATGGAGTTGAGTCCGTTGTAATGTGACGCAATAAGAGTTCCCGAGTGAATTGGATGCAAATGAAGCCTTGCTTGGCGGAATTGAATGTAATAGAACGCGGTGGTCTATTGCCAGTAGAGTGGAAGGCTTCAAAATGGAGTGTATCGGTAAGTAATGTGATGCAATAGAGGGTTCCTGAGAGATTTTGGCGAGAACGGTGCCTTCTTGTAACAATTGAATGCAAAACAACGCAGTGGAGTGTTTGGAATTGGTAGAATGTTGTGGAATCTCATGGAATGGCATGTGAATTGACACAATAGGCTTTTCCTGAATGGTTTGGAAGCTGTGGGGACTTATTTTACAGAATGGAATGCAATGGAATGTGGTGGCCTCGTTGCACAATGGAGTGCAATGCTGTGGCATTGATTGGAACGTGCTGCAATGTGACGCAACAGAGAGTTCCTGGGTTGTTTGGGAAAGAATGGTGCCTACTCTGTCACAATGGAACTCTGTAGAACATGTTTTAATCTTGGGGAATGCAGCAGGATCTTGCATAATTGAGTGGAATTTCATATAAAGTGACACAATAGGAAGTATGTGAATTTTTTGGAATCGAATGGAGCATTCCTAGAATGGAACGCAATAGAACGTTTTGGAATGGAGTGGAATTTGCTGTAATGTGACATGATAAATGTATCTAGAGTGGTTAGGAAGGGAATGGTGTCTCATTTCCTCGAATGTAAAGCCAAGGAATGTGCTGGAATATTGGGGAATGGTGTACAATGTGGAATGGTGTGAAATGGTGTGTAATGTGATGCAGTAGAGAACTACAGATTCTTTTGGAAACGAATGGGTCCTTGTTGGACAGAATTTTGTGCTACAGAACGTTGTGGAATTTTCTGTAGTTAAATGCAATTTTGTAGACTGGGGTTGAACGCGTGCAATGTGACACAATATAGAGTTCCCGGTTGGTCTGGAAGCAAACGGACTTCACTTAGATGGAAAGGAACGCAAGAGAACATAGTGAGATCTTCAGCAATTAAGTGAAATGCTGTGAAATGCAATGGAATCATCTGTGAAAAGACGCACTACAGTGTTTCTGATTGTTTTGTAAAGAATGGACCTTATTTGTCAGAATGGAATGCAAAAGGACGTGGTGGAATGTAGTGGAAAGGAGTCGAATCTTGTAGAATGAAGATCAATGGCGTTTGATGTGATGCAATAGACAGACCATAATAGGTTGGAAGTGAATTGAGCCGTTTTTGTAGGAATGGAATGTAAAAGAATACCGTGGAATTTTGAGAAATGAAGTTCAGGGTTGTGGAATGGACTGTAATGGGGTGTGATGTGATGCAATAGACTGTTCCTGATTGTTCTGGAGAAGAGTGGAGCCTTCTTTGGCAGAATGGTACGAGGCAGAACACGGTGGAGTTTTGCGATATGGCTGCCATGTTTTGCAATGGACTTGAATCGGTTGTAATGTGACGCAATAAAGGGTTCCAGAGTGATTTGGAAGCGAATGCAGCATTGCTTGACCGAATCGAGCGCAATAGTACGTGGTGGAACGTTGCGGAAAAGAGTTTAAGACTGTGAAGTGGAGTGCAATGGGGTGTAATGTGATGCAATGGACGATCCCTCAGAGTTTTTGTAGAGAGTGATGCCTTCTCTTGAACAATGGATGCAACAGAACATAGTGGGATATTCGAGTGGAGTAAAATCTAGCGGATCCGTGCAGAATGGCATGTGAATTGCCTCAATAGGCGGCTCCTGAATGGTTTGGAATTAACGGAGCCTTCTTTTACGGAATGTAATGTAATGGAATGTGGTGGAATGTTGTGCAATGGACTTCAATGCTGTGGTATTTAGTGGAACGCGATGTAAAGTGTCACAAGAAAGAGTTCCAGGTCTGTTTGGATATGAAAGGTGCCGTCTTTGTCACAATGAAACTCACTAGAACTTGTTGATATGTTGGGAACTGGAGGATAATCTTGGCAATGGTAGAGGAATCGCAGCTGAAGTGACACAATAGGATGTTCTTGAATTGTTTAGAAGGAAATGCATCATTCTTAGGAATAATTGATCGCAATAGAATGTGGTAGAATGTTGTGGAAAGGAGGCCCATGTTTTGGAATGGTGTGGAATAGGCTGTAATGTGAAGTAGTAAGGCTCTCTAGAGTGGTTTGGAAACGAACGGTGCTTCATTTGCCAGAATGTATAGCAAATGAATGTGCTGAAATATTGGGGAATAGTGTAAAATGTAGAATGGAGTGTCATTTGGTGTAATGTAATGCAATGGGGCGTTATAGTTGGTTTTGGACATGAATGGAGCCTTCTTTCAAAGAATGGAGCGCTATAGAACACGGTGGAGTTTTGTGGTGTTAATTGCCATCTTCTCTACGGGTTTAGAATTGCGTATAATGTGCCACAATATAGAGTTTCTGAGTAGTCTCGAAGGAAATGGAGCTCTTTGTCATGGAATGGAACTCAATAGAACATGGTGAAATGTTCAGTAATGGAGTGCAATGCTGCTGAGAGGACTAGAATCATGTGTAATGTCATGCAGTAGAGTGTTCTTCATGGTTTTTGAAAAGAATGGAGCCTTATTTGACGGAATGGAATGTAGTAGAACGTGGTGGAATGTAGTCGAATGGAAAAGAATATTGTAGAATGGAGTGGAATGGCATTTGATGTGATGCAATACACAGTCCTTAATGGGTTGGAAGTGATCGATCCTTATTGTAGGAATGGAATGCAAAGAATACAGTGGATTGTTGCGAAATGAAGTGGAGAGTTGTGGAGTGGTGTGTAATGGGTTTTAGTGTGACACGGTAGCTGGTTACTCATTGTTTGGGAAAAGAGTGGAACCTTATTTTGCAGAATGGAACGTGATAGAACATGGTTTAGTGTTGTGGTATGGAATGCAATGTTGTGGAATGGAGTTGAGTCCGTTGTAATGTGACGCAATAAGAGTTCCCGAGTGAATTGGATGCAAATGAAGCCTTGCTTGGCGGAATTGAATGTAATAGAACGCGGTGGTCTATTGCCAGTAGAGTGGAAGGCTTCAAAATGGAGTGTATCGGTAAGTAATGTGATGCAATAGAGGGTTCCTGAGAGATTTTGGCGAGAACGGTGCCTTCTTGTAACAATTGAATGCAAAACAACGCAGTGGAGTGTTTGGAATTGGTAGAATGTTGTGGAATCTCATGGAATGGCATGTGAATTGACACAATAGGCTTTTCCTGAATGGTTTGGAAGCTGTGGGGACTTATTTTACAGAATGGAATGCAATGGAATGTGGTGGCCTCGTTGCACAATGGAGTGCAATGCTGTGGCATTGATTGGAACGTGCTGCAATGTGACGCAACAGAGAGTTCCTGGGTTGTTTGGGAAAGAATGGTGCCTACTCTGTCACAATGGAACTCTGTAGAACATGTTTTAATCTTGGGGAATGCAGCAGGATCTTGCATAATTGAGTGGAATTTCATATAAAGTGACACAATAGGAAGTATGTGAATTTTTTGGAATCGAATGGAGCATTCCTAGAATGGAACGCAATAGAACGTTTTGGAATGGAGTGGAATTTGCTGTAATGTGACATGATAAATGTATCTAGAGTGGTTAGGAAGGGAATGGTGTCTCATTTCCTCGAATGTAAAGCCAAGGAATGTGCTGGAATATTGGGGAATGGTGTACAATGTGGAATGGTGTGAAATGGTGTGTAATGTGATGCAGTAGAGAACTACAGATTCTTTTGGAAACGAATGGGTCCTTGTTGGACAGAATTTTGTGCTACAGAACGTTGTGGAATTTTCTGTAGTTAAATGCAATTTTGTAGACTGGGGTTGAACGCGTGCAATGTGACACAATATAGAGTTCCCGGTTGGTCTGGAAGCAAACGGACTTCACTTAGATGGAAAGGAACGCAAGAGAACATAGTGAGATCTTCAGCAATTAAGTGAAATGCTGTGAAATGCAATGGAATCATCTGTGAAAAGACGCACTACAGTGTTTCTGATTGTTTTGTAAAGAATGGACCTTATTTGTCAGAATGGAATGCAAAAGGACGTGGTGGAATGTAGTGGAAAGGAGTCGAATCTTGTAGAATGAAGATCAATGGCGTTTGATGTGATGCAATAGACAGACCATAATAGGTTGGAAGTGAATTGAGCCGTTTTTGTAGGAATGGAATGTAAAAGAATACCGTGGAATTTTGAGAAATGAAGTTCAGGGTTGTGGAATGGACTGTAATGGGGTGTGATGTGATGCAATAGACTGTTCCTGATTGTTCTGGAGAAGAGTGGAGCCTTCTTTGGCAGAATGGTACGAGGCAGAACACGGTGGAGTTTTGCGATATGGCTGCCATGTTTTGCAATGGACTTGAATCGGTTGTAATGTGACGCAATAAAGGGTTCCAGAGTGATTTGGAAGCGAATGCAGCATTGCTTGACCGAATCGAGCGCAATAGTACGTGGTGGAACGTTGCGGAAAAGAGTTTAAGACTGTGAAGTGGAGTGCAATGGGGTGTAATGTGATGCAATGGACGATCCCTCAGAGTTTTTGTAGAGAGTGATGCCTTCTCTTGAACAATGGATGCAACAGAACATAGTGGGATATTCGAGTGGAGTAAAATCTAGCGGATCCGTGCAGAATGGCATGTGAATTGCCTCAATAGGCGGCTCCTGAATGGTTTGGAATTAACGGAGCCTTCTTTTACGGAATGTAATGTAATGGAATGTGGTGGAATGTTGTGCAATGGACTTCAATGCTGTGGTATTTAGTGGAACGCGATGTAAAGTGTCACAAGAAAGAGTTCCAGGTCTGTTTGGATATGAAAGGTGCCGTCTTTGTCACAATGAAACTCACTAGAACTTGTTGATATGTTGGGAACTGGAGGATAATCTTGGCAATGGTAGAGGAATCGCAGCTGAAGTGACACAATAGGATGTTCTTGAATTGTTTAGAAGGAAATGCATCATTCTTAGGAATAATTGATCGCAATAGAATGTGGTAGAATGTTGTGGAAAGGAGGCCCATGTTTTGGAATGGTGTGGAATAGGCTGTAATGTGAAGTAGTAAGGCTCTCTAGAGTGGTTTGGAAACGAACGGTGCTTCATTTGCCAGAATGTATAGCAAATGAATGTGCTGAAATATTGGGGAATAGTGTAAAATGTAGAATGGAGTGTCATTTGGTGTAATGTAATGCAATGGGGCGTTATAGTTGGTTTTGGACATGAATGGAGCCTTCTTTCAAAGAATGGAGCGCTATAGAACACGGTGGAGTTTTGTGGTGTTAATTGCCATCTTCTCTACGGGTTTAGAATTGCGTATAATGTGCCACAATATAGAGTTTCTGAGTAGTCTCGAAGGAAATGGAGCTCTTTGTCATGGAATGGAACTCAATAGAACATGGTGAAATGTTCAGTAATGGAGTGCAATGCTGCTGAGAGGACTAGAATCATGTGTAATGTCATGCAGTAGAGTGTTCTTCATGGTTTTTGAAAAGAATGGAGCCTTATTTGACGGAATGGAATGTAGTAGAACGTGGTGGAATGTAGTCGAATGGAAAAGAATATTGTAGAATGGAGTGGAATGGCATTTGATGTGATGCAATACACAGTCCTTAATGGGTTGGAAGTGATCGATCCTTATTGTAGGAATGGAATGCAAAGAATACAGTGGATTGTTGCGAAATGAAGTGGAGAGTTGTGGAGTGGTGTGTAATGGGTTTTAGTGTGACACGGTAGCTGGTTACTCATTGTTTGGGAAAAGAGTGGAACCTTATTTTGCAGAATGGAACGTGATAGAACATGGTTTAGTGTTGTGGTATGGAATGCAATGTTGTGGAATGGAGTTGAGTCCGTTGTAATGTGACGCAATAAGAGTTCCCGAGTGAATTGGATGCAAATGAAGCCTTGCTTGGCGGAATTGAATGTAATAGAACGCGGTGGTCTATTGCCAGTAGAGTGGAAGGCTTCAAAATGGAGTGTATCGGTAAGTAATGTGATGCAATAGAGGGTTCCTGAGAGATTTTGGCGAGAACGGTGCCTTCTTGTAACAATTGAATGCAAAACAACGCAGTGGAGTGTTTGGAATTGGTAGAATGTTGTGGAATCTCATGGAATGGCATGTGAATTGACACAATAGGCTTTTCCTGAATGGTTTGGAAGCTGTGGGGACTTATTTTACAGAATGGAATGCAATGGAATGTGGTGGCCTCGTTGCACAATGGAGTGCAATGCTGTGGCATTGATTGGAACGTGCTGCAATGTGACGCAACAGAGAGTTCCTGGGTTGTTTGGGAAAGAATGGTGCCTACTCTGTCACAATGGAACTCTGTAGAACATGTTTTAATCTTGGGGAATGCAGCAGGATCTTGCATAATTGAGTGGAATTTCATATAAAGTGACACAATAGGAAGTATGTGAATTTTTTGGAATCGAATGGAGCATTCCTAGAATGGAACGCAATAGAACGTTTTGGAATGGAGTGGAATTTGCTGTAATGTGACATGATAAATGTATCTAGAGTGGTTAGGAAGGGAATGGTGTCTCATTTCCTCGAATGTAAAGCCAAGGAATGTGCTGGAATATTGGGGAATGGTGTACAATGTGGAATGGTGTGAAATGGTGTGTAATGTGATGCAGTAGAGAACTACAGATTCTTTTGGAAACGAATGGGTCCTTGTTGGACAGAATTTTGTGCTACAGAACGTTGTGGAATTTTCTGTAGTTAAATGCAATTTTGTAGACTGGGGTTGAACGCGTGCAATGTGACACAATATAGAGTTCCCGGTTGGTCTGGAAGCAAACGGACTTCACTTAGATGGAAAGGAACGCAAGAGAACATAGTGAGATCTTCAGCAATTAAGTGAAATGCTGTGAAATGCAATGGAATCATCTGTGAAAAGACGCACTACAGTGTTTCTGATTGTTTTGTAAAGAATGGACCTTATTTGTCAGAATGGAATGCAAAAGGACGTGGTGGAATGTAGTGGAAAGGAGTCGAATCTTGTAGAATGAAGATCAATGGCGTTTGATGTGATGCAATAGACAGACCATAATAGGTTGGAAGTGAATTGAGCCGTTTTTGTAGGAATGGAATGTAAAAGAATACCGTGGAATTTTGAGAAATGAAGTTCAGGGTTGTGGAATGGACTGTAATGGGGTGTGATGTGATGCAATAGACTGTTCCTGATTGTTCTGGAGAAGAGTGGAGCCTTCTTTGGCAGAATGGTACGAGGCAGAACACGGTGGAGTTTTGCGATATGGCTGCCATGTTTTGCAATGGACTTGAATCGGTTGTAATGTGACGCAATAAAGGGTTCCAGAGTGATTTGGAAGCGAATGCAGCATTGCTTGACCGAATCGAGCGCAATAGTACGTGGTGGAACGTTGCGGAAAAGAGTTTAAGACTGTGAAGTGGAGTGCAATGGGGTGTAATGTGATGCAATGGACGATCCCTCAGAGTTTTTGTAGAGAGTGATGCCTTCTCTTGAACAATGGATGCAACAGAACATAGTGGGATATTCGAGTGGAGTAAAATCTAGCGGATCCGTGCAGAATGGCATGTGAATTGCCTCAATAGGCGGCTCCTGAATGGTTTGGAATTAACGGAGCCTTCTTTTACGGAATGTAATGTAATGGAATGTGGTGGAATGTTGTGCAATGGACTTCAATGCTGTGGTATTTAGTGGAACGCGATGTAAAGTGTCACAAGAAAGAGTTCCAGGTCTGTTTGGATATGAAAGGTGCCGTCTTTGTCACAATGAAACTCACTAGAACTTGTTGATATGTTGGGAACTGGAGGATAATCTTGGCAATGGTAGAGGAATCGCAGCTGAAGTGACACAATAGGATGTTCTTGAATTGTTTAGAAGGAAATGCATCATTCTTAGGAATAATTGATCGCAATAGAATGTGGTAGAATGTTGTGGAAAGGAGGCCCATGTTTTGGAATGGTGTGGAATAGGCTGTAATGTGAAGTAGTAAGGCTCTCTAGAGTGGTTTGGAAACGAACGGTGCTTCATTTGCCAGAATGTATAGCAAATGAATGTGCTGAAATATTGGGGAATAGTGTAAAATGTAGAATGGAGTGTCATTTGGTGTAATGTAATGCAATGGGGCGTTATAGTTGGTTTTGGACATGAATGGAGCCTTCTTTCAAAGAATGGAGCGCTATAGAACACGGTGGAGTTTTGTGGTGTTAATTGCCATCTTCTCTACGGGTTTAGAATTGCGTATAATGTGCCACAATATAGAGTTTCTGAGTAGTCTCGAAGGAAATGGAGCTCTTTGTCATGGAATGGAACTCAATAGAACATGGTGAAATGTTCAGTAATGGAGTGCAATGCTGCTGAGAGGACTAGAATCATGTGTAATGTCATGCAGTAGAGTGTTCTTCATGGTTTTTGAAAAGAATGGAGCCTTATTTGACGGAATGGAATGTAGTAGAACGTGGTGGAATGTAGTCGAATGGAAAAGAATATTGTAGAATGGAGTGGAATGGCATTTGATGTGATGCAATACACAGTCCTTAATGGGTTGGAAGTGATCGATCCTTATTGTAGGAATGGAATGCAAAGAATACAGTGGATTGTTGCGAAATGAAGTGGAGAGTTGTGGAGTGGTGTGTAATGGGTTTTAGTGTGACACGGTAGCTGGTTACTCATTGTTTGGGAAAAGAGTGGAACCTTATTTTGCAGAATGGAACGTGATAGAACATGGTTTAGTGTTGTGGTATGGAATGCAATGTTGTGGAATGGAGTTGAGTCCGTTGTAATGTGACGCAATAAGAGTTCCCGAGTGAATTGGATGCAAATGAAGCCTTGCTTGGCGGAATTGAATGTAATAGAACGCGGTGGTCTATTGCCAGTAGAGTGGAAGGCTTCAAAATGGAGTGTATCGGTAAGTAATGTGATGCAATAGAGGGTTCCTGAGAGATTTTGGCGAGAACGGTGCCTTCTTGTAACAATTGAATGCAAAACAACGCAGTGGAGTGTTTGGAATTGGTAGAATGTTGTGGAATCTCATGGAATGGCATGTGAATTGACACAATAGGCTTTTCCTGAATGGTTTGGAAGCTGTGGGGACTTATTTTACAGAATGGAATGCAATGGAATGTGGTGGCCTCGTTGCACAATGGAGTGCAATGCTGTGGCATTGATTGGAACGTGCTGCAATGTGACGCAACAGAGAGTTCCTGGGTTGTTTGGGAAAGAATGGTGCCTACTCTGTCACAATGGAACTCTGTAGAACATGTTTTAATCTTGGGGAATGCAGCAGGATCTTGCATAATTGAGTGGAATTTCATATAAAGTGACACAATAGGAAGTATGTGAATTTTTTGGAATCGAATGGAGCATTCCTAGAATGGAACGCAATAGAACGTTTTGGAATGGAGTGGAATTTGCTGTAATGTGACATGATAAATGTATCTAGAGTGGTTAGGAAGGGAATGGTGTCTCATTTCCTCGAATGTAAAGCCAAGGAATGTGCTGGAATATTGGGGAATGGTGTACAATGTGGAATGGTGTGAAATGGTGTGTAATGTGATGCAGTAGAGAACTACAGATTCTTTTGGAAACGAATGGGTCCTTGTTGGACAGAATTTTGTGCTACAGAACGTTGTGGAATTTTCTGTAGTTAAATGCAATTTTGTAGACTGGGGTTGAACGCGTGCAATGTGACACAATATAGAGTTCCCGGTTGGTCTGGAAGCAAACGGACTTCACTTAGATGGAAAGGAACGCAAGAGAACATAGTGAGATCTTCAGCAATTAAGTGAAATGCTGTGAAATGCAATGGAATCATCTGTGAAAAGACGCACTACAGTGTTTCTGATTGTTTTGTAAAGAATGGACCTTATTTGTCAGAATGGAATGCAAAAGGACGTGGTGGAATGTAGTGGAAAGGAGTCGAATCTTGTAGAATGAAGATCAATGGCGTTTGATGTGATGCAATAGACAGACCATAATAGGTTGGAAGTGAATTGAGCCGTTTTTGTAGGAATGGAATGTAAAAGAATACCGTGGAATTTTGAGAAATGAAGTTCAGGGTTGTGGAATGGACTGTAATGGGGTGTGATGTGATGCAATAGACTGTTCCTGATTGTTCTGGAGAAGAGTGGAGCCTTCTTTGGCAGAATGGTACGAGGCAGAACACGGTGGAGTTTTGCGATATGGCTGCCATGTTTTGCAATGGACTTGAATCGGTTGTAATGTGACGCAATAAAGGGTTCCAGAGTGATTTGGAAGCGAATGCAGCATTGCTTGACCGAATCGAGCGCAATAGTACGTGGTGGAACGTTGCGGAAAAGAGTTTAAGACTGTGAAGTGGAGTGCAATGGGGTGTAATGTGATGCAATGGACGATCCCTCAGAGTTTTTGTAGAGAGTGATGCCTTCTCTTGAACAATGGATGCAACAGAACATAGTGGGATATTCGAGTGGAGTAAAATCTAGCGGATCCGTGCAGAATGGCATGTGAATTGCCTCAATAGGCGGCTCCTGAATGGTTTGGAATTAACGGAGCCTTCTTTTACGGAATGTAATGTAATGGAATGTGGTGGAATGTTGTGCAATGGACTTCAATGCTGTGGTATTTAGTGGAACGCGATGTAAAGTGTCACAAGAAAGAGTTCCAGGTCTGTTTGGATATGAAAGGTGCCGTCTTTGTCACAATGAAACTCACTAGAACTTGTTGATATGTTGGGAACTGGAGGATAATCTTGGCAATGGTAGAGGAATCGCAGCTGAAGTGACACAATAGGATGTTCTTGAATTGTTTAGAAGGAAATGCATCATTCTTAGGAATAATTGATCGCAATAGAATGTGGTAGAATGTTGTGGAAAGGAGGCCCATGTTTTGGAATGGTGTGGAATAGGCTGTAATGTGAAGTAGTAAGGCTCTCTAGAGTGGTTTGGAAACGAACGGTGCTTCATTTGCCAGAATGTATAGCAAATGAATGTGCTGAAATATTGGGGAATAGTGTAAAATGTAGAATGGAGTGTCATTTGGTGTAATGTAATGCAATGGGGCGTTATAGTTGGTTTTGGACATGAATGGAGCCTTCTTTCAAAGAATGGAGCGCTATAGAACACGGTGGAGTTTTGTGGTGTTAATTGCCATCTTCTCTACGGGTTTAGAATTGCGTATAATGTGCCACAATATAGAGTTTCTGAGTAGTCTCGAAGGAAATGGAGCTCTTTGTCATGGAATGGAACTCAATAGAACATGGTGAAATGTTCAGTAATGGAGTGCAATGCTGCTGAGAGGACTAGAATCATGTGTAATGTCATGCAGTAGAGTGTTCTTCATGGTTTTTGAAAAGAATGGAGCCTTATTTGACGGAATGGAATGTAGTAGAACGTGGTGGAATGTAGTCGAATGGAAAAGAATATTGTAGAATGGAGTGGAATGGCATTTGATGTGATGCAATACACAGTCCTTAATGGGTTGGAAGTGATCGATCCTTATTGTAGGAATGGAATGCAAAGAATACAGTGGATTGTTGCGAAATGAAGTGGAGAGTTGTGGAGTGGTGTGTAATGGGTTTTAGTGTGACACGGTAGCTGGTTACTCATTGTTTGGGAAAAGAGTGGAACCTTATTTTGCAGAATGGAACGTGATAGAACATGGTTTAGTGTTGTGGTATGGAATGCAATGTTGTGGAATGGAGTTGAGTCCGTTGTAATGTGACGCAATAAGAGTTCCCGAGTGAATTGGATGCAAATGAAGCCTTGCTTGGCGGAATTGAATGTAATAGAACGCGGTGGTCTATTGCCAGTAGAGTGGAAGGCTTCAAAATGGAGTGTATCGGTAAGTAATGTGATGCAATAGAGGGTTCCTGAGAGATTTTGGCGAGAACGGTGCCTTCTTGTAACAATTGAATGCAAAACAACGCAGTGGAGTGTTTGGAATTGGTAGAATGTTGTGGAATCTCATGGAATGGCATGTGAATTGACACAATAGGCTTTTCCTGAATGGTTTGGAAGCTGTGGGGACTTATTTTACAGAATGGAATGCAATGGAATGTGGTGGCCTCGTTGCACAATGGAGTGCAATGCTGTGGCATTGATTGGAACGTGCTGCAATGTGACGCAACAGAGAGTTCCTGGGTTGTTTGGGAAAGAATGGTGCCTACTCTGTCACAATGGAACTCTGTAGAACATGTTTTAATCTTGGGGAATGCAGCAGGATCTTGCATAATTGAGTGGAATTTCATATAAAGTGACACAATAGGAAGTATGTGAATTTTTTGGAATCGAATGGAGCATTCCTAGAATGGAACGCAATAGAACGTTTTGGAATGGAGTGGAATTTGCTGTAATGTGACATGATAAATGTATCTAGAGTGGTTAGGAAGGGAATGGTGTCTCATTTCCTCGAATGTAAAGCCAAGGAATGTGCTGGAATATTGGGGAATGGTGTACAATGTGGAATGGTGTGAAATGGTGTGTAATGTGATGCAGTAGAGAACTACAGATTCTTTTGGAAACGAATGGGTCCTTGTTGGACAGAATTTTGTGCTACAGAACGTTGTGGAATTTTCTGTAGTTAAATGCAATTTTGTAGACTGGGGTTGAACGCGTGCAATGTGACACAATATAGAGTTCCCGGTTGGTCTGGAAGCAAACGGACTTCACTTAGATGGAAAGGAACGCAAGAGAACATAGTGAGATCTTCAGCAATTAAGTGAAATGCTGTGAAATGCAATGGAATCATCTGTGAAAAGACGCACTACAGTGTTTCTGATTGTTTTGTAAAGAATGGACCTTATTTGTCAGAATGGAATGCAAAAGGACGTGGTGGAATGTAGTGGAAAGGAGTCGAATCTTGTAGAATGAAGATCAATGGCGTTTGATGTGATGCAATAGACAGACCATAATAGGTTGGAAGTGAATTGAGCCGTTTTTGTAGGAATGGAATGTAAAAGAATACCGTGGAATTTTGAGAAATGAAGTTCAGGGTTGTGGAATGGACTGTAATGGGGTGTGATGTGATGCAATAGACTGTT